>NW_016811385.1:1116074-1137645 GCF_001698545.2 Rhinopithecus bieti
AAAAATTAAAAAAAAAAAAAAAAGGATATTTTTTTCTTAGCTGCCTAGTTGTTCAGTGTATTTTATTCTCAGTAATCTATTATGCTGTGTTTTTCAGATATCAAAGTTGCCTGTATATGTATGTCTTTTATTACACTATAACATCACCATTACATTTATTATGTTTATAATAAATCATGATATACTTTTGATATATGTATTGATATGTACATCAATAAATCTTTATTTTTTTAGCTATTTTACTTCAGAGTCTTAGATATTTTTTCATCTTTGATCTTCTGTTTGCAATTTATAATCAACTGGGCCAGGTCACAGAAACTCTATTTCAAATATTATTGGAAAACCATTACATTTCTAGAATAATCTTGGTAGAATGATATTCTTATGGTAGTAAATGTTTATAATGTATGAACTTTAAATAACAAGCCAGTTATGTAGGTCTTCTTTAATTTCCTTTACTACAGTGTTCCAAATGTCAATGCATAGGTTTCACACAAATTTTTGTTAATGGTGGTGTCAATTACTTGAAAGTTTTATTTATGTTTAAGTAATGTATTACAAAATTTAATTCCAATGTTTTCTTGATTATATATAGAAACACAAACAGCTTATGTATAATATTGATATTTTTAAAAATACATTACTAAACTTTCAAATAAATTTTATTGTCAATAAATTTATTTAGATTATCTGTGGAGATAGTCATATTAACTACCAATAATTAAGTTTATTCCTTCCTTTCCAATCCTTATGTAACCTATTATTAATGTTTGTTAAGTAGATATCTGTGCAACATTAACATCTTGTCTAGTAGAAGTCATGTAGAATCATTGTCAAAGTATACACTTTTTAGTTTAAAACTGTTATAAAATTTTAGTGTGCATCAACACCACTTGGAGGGCTTATTAAAATACAGATCGATGGATTCTACCTGTAATGTTTCTGGTTCTGATACGTGATATATGGAGTGGTGCCTAAGAATTAGCATTTCCAGCTTCTATATGATGCCAAAAATTCTGGTACATTTCCAGATGATACTAATGACAGCAGTCTAGGAACCACAGTTGGAGAAACCCTGGTTTAAAAGACCCAAATTGGAATCATTAATGCATCATGTACAAATTTTGTGACTTTATTGAAATAATTTTACAGACTAGATATTCAGTTGTTCATGCTAAAAAATAAAGCTAACATTTTCTACCTATGGAATTTTACAAAGGTTAAATTTTAGAATATTATAAACTACTGATATTAGGATGTTTATTAAAAAGCATTGTTATTTTTTTCAACATTGTGTCTTCAGGGATCACCAAATTGATTAAATGTATTAGCATGGTATTTCTACAGAGCACCAACGAATTCTAAATCCATTAAGGGTTATGATCTCTGATTGGACAATGATGCATTGTAACCTGGGGCAGTGAAAGAAAATTTCTTTAATAAAGTTTTGGGGGGATGAAAGTAAGATTAACCTAACCTTTTATTTAAAACATCAATAATAATCAAACGATGAAATATAATTTCTGTGTAATTATTTATATTAAAGCTGAGAGTCACAACTACTTTAAAAAAAACTTAGACGATCATAAAACTCTTTAAACTGACCAATTTAAGTACAAAGCTCACAAATAGTCTTGCAACAGTTAATTTTATTGTTTTACATCAACCCCAAAATGCATTAAAAGTATACTGAATAGGCTGGGCACGGTGGCTCACGCCTGTAATCCTAGCACTTTGGGAGGTCGAGGCGGGCGGATCACGAGGTCAGGATGTCGAGACCATCCTGGATAACACGGCGAAACTCCATCTTTACGAAAAATATAAACAAATAGCTGGGCGTGGTGGAGGGCGCCTGTACTCCCAGCTACTTGGGAGGCTGAGGCAGGAGAATGGTGTGAACCCGGGAGGCAGATCTTGCAGTGAGCCGAGATCGCACCACTGCACTCCAGCCTAGGATGAGAGAGGGAGACTCTACCTCAAAAAAAAAAAAAAAAAAAGTGAAAAAAAAGTGCATTGAATATAGCCTACAGTTTGCCCTCAACTAAAACCAATAAATCTAGTTCCATATTTCTTTCTAAAATATAGGAATTTATTTTTATGTCATCGAAGTGTGTGCCTGGAAAGACAGCCTAGAATCACCTTGTTGCTTTATGAAATTTGTGTAATTAATTTTTAGTCCTCTCACATGAGGATAGAAGTTAATTTGTTTGCTCATTCTGCCTACATGTGTAGTAAATCATCAAGCTAGCAGAATAGCAAACCATTGGAAAATAGCAATTCTATTCTATTTACTGGATTAAAGGAAAAGCACTGTAAACTTAATTAAATTGCTGTATGTTTCAGGAGCTATTAATTATAAAGATAATAAAAATAATGTCACTGGCAACATGCTCCATGGGTGTATACTGATTTATTTTTTGAGAAAACATTATGCTTTTATTGGGCTAGGTCTACAAGAATTGCTGATATGAAAACATGATTTGAATGAATGAGAGGAACTGTAGTAACATCAGTATGAGCTTCTTACGTATAATAATTCACTATCTTCAAAACTCATGCAACTCCTCAAAAAATCTTGAAGTTAAGGTGTAATGATATGCATCTCAATCATAAGAAGCAATGGCATTTAATAAGAAATTAATCAGGATGCCTTAAAAGCCTAAGTCTCCCCTTAGTACTAAGTTCAGCAAGTGAAAAAGTATGTTAACTTTTTCTGTTAAAGCTTTCTATATCACTTCCATCAAAAGTAATGTGGGGTCTTGAATTAATTGCTTCTACATCACTTAAAAGAATATCCTAATAAATTACAATAAAATACATAATATACAATTTTATATTGTATCAGATATAATTGCTCAAAACCCACAATCTAATGAATTAGTGTTTGTATAAAAATTTTCATTAAATATGTATTTAACATTGCTTAGTGAATTAATTTTTTAAAAAAGAGTACTACCCAAAAGGTGCAAAGAATAAAAACGTCTAGAATTAGGATTCAATCAACCCAAAGGCTCATCAATGATAGGCTAGATAAAGAAAATGTGGTACGTATACAACATGGAATACTATGCAGTCATCAAAAGGAATGAAATCATGTCCTTTGCAGACACATAGATAGAACTGGAAGCCATTATTCTCAGCAAACACAGAAACAGAAAACAAACATTTTCTCAGTTATGAGTGGGAGCTGAACAATGAGAACACATGGACACAGGCAGAGCATCAGCAAAAACAGCTAATGCATGTGGGGTTTAATACTAGGTGATGGTTTGACAGGTGCAGCAAACCAACCAGGCACACATTTAACTATCGAACAAACCTGCACATCCTGCACGTGTACCCTGGAATTTAAAAATAAAATAAAATAAAAAAATTCAATCTGACTTTGATAGGTAGTTTAGCTTTTCTCAGGGTAAATTATCTCAACTACACTATAGAAATGGCAATACCTGGCAAGTTGTTTTGGGAATTTTGTGAGGATCAATAGGATAATAGATTTTAAAAATTGCTTTTTTTTTAGTAAAATGCTGTTACAAAGACCTCTAATATATAGTGAAAACCCGCAACACTGTTAAGCATCAGAAGACTTACAACAAATTATTTCAGTACTCTGAGAAGCTTTTGTTCTGCTGGACAGTGCACCTGAAAATGTTACATTTGTATAACAAGGACAGACTCAGATTGAAAAATTGGATGAAATCCTGATGTTTCTGAATTTGCAACAGTCACTTCATTACTTATGTTTATTCTGAACATCAAGAAAGTCTTAACTCTATTCTTGGTTAAACATTTGGGACATTGCAATATAGATATATTTTTTTCTTCTATTGTGACAATGAGCAAAAAAGGATACCCATGAATGTTAATTTCCTATCCTAGATTTCAAAAGTGATTAACATTTTCATTCAAAGTGATTCTGAAAAGAGATAATATCTTTGTCCCCTTGTGTTCTTTAAATATTTTAGTCAAATGACTCATAGGCACTTTATATGTGTAAATAATTAAAAACAAAACAAAACAAAATAAATCATAATCTGAAGGCAGTAGAACATTCCAGAAAATCTTTTGTTTCTCAATTTATGAATAATCATAATTTACAAAGAGAAAGTTAAGCTGGGTCTTCTGATGTGATGTGTGCCTGTAGTGCAAGCTAATTGGAAGGCTAAGGTGGGAAGATCTCTTGAGCCCAGGAGTTTGAGGCCAGTCTTGAAAAAAAAGTGAGCCTTTTTTTTAAAAAAAAAAAAAAAAAAAAAAAAAAAAAAACAAGAAACAACAAAGAGGGAGAGAGTTAAGAAATATATTTTCTTTTATTTTATCTCCCGCCTCTCCCTTTTCTTAAGAGACTAAAATATAACTTAGTTATATCTGAAAATGGTCTTATAACCTGGACTTTGGGAAAAAAATTAAATACTTGGAAGGAAATCACTAGCTGGATCTATCTGCCTTTTGATGGCGAGAGAAGGTGAAACTAGGAATTATTTCTATGGCTTTCATTGTGTTTGTTTTCGTCTGTCCACTATCTTTGATGAGAACTCCTACTTCTTTTAGAGAAAATTACTTATACCTGCCTTTTTTCATCTCATACATACTTAGAAATGTGAGATAATCACAGAATAATAATTAATCAGAAAGCCATCATGGTTCACCATCACAGATTTTTAAAACATATCCATATAATCTAGAATGCTCTAATTAGAAAATAAACAGTTGAATGTCTTCCTTAAACTATGATATTTTTTAACCTTTAGTCTTTGATCTGATTATCATAAAGATGTTCAACACTAAAGTTTTAGGTAACATTTTTTTTTTTAAATAATCAATACATTCACAAAATTAAAAGTCTTATAAAATCCAGTAAAATAATTTTGTATTTTGCTTCAAATACACAAAACAACATTAAATCTACTGATCTTAGTTTAAATTGTTAGGTTTACCTTAGAATTGTATATGACATAAATACATATCAATAACTATTATTTAGTAAAATAAACTAGTACTTGCCTATTTTTATATTATTGATGGTAACTTTCAAAAATAAAGGTAGAAATTTTATTTTTGACTTTTAATATTAGTATCCTTTGTAAGAAAGCCGTGAATTAAGATATTTATAATGCCCATTCATTTATAATTGAGTTTATTGTGAAAAACCAAATTTTCTTATAAACTATGTTATTAGTTTATGTGACTTGGGAAGATAAATGTACTAGGTTTGAATATAAAGGGTGGAACCTGTGGAAATACATAAAGTATTTGTCACACAAATGATTCATCGTGTTGTTTAATCATTTAAATGCTTGTATTATTTACATTTTAATAATTGTGAGTTGTAAATAGTTCAGCTTTAAGTTTGAAAATTAAAAACTTAAAAAAACTTAAAAAACGTCGGCAGACACAATATTCTGATAGCTTCCTCTGAGACTAAAACTCTCAAAAAGAGAAAATCAAATTTCTGTTTTGTTTCAGGCATTAGCTCTGCATCTCTTTAAGTAAAAAGAATACTGGAACATTAAAAGGAATATTTAGCCTTTAAGGGATGCATCTCCTTTCTTCTAACCAACCCATATTAAGTAAAGCTCATAGAACAAGATATTTCTGAGATTCAATGGAATTCTAAAATAGACATATCAATTTAATTTTTTAACATAAGTATAAAGATGTCAGCAGAAGCAACGGCTGCCTGAGATAACATACAAGTCTAAATTTGACAATGTCAGTGTGTTTTTGACATCCTGTGTTATAGTTCTTTGGATGAAGTGGTGAGAGAGGGACTTTGATCACCTGTCTCTGGCATAGAGCTGTGTATAGGATGGGTGCTCCATGATTGAACCAGCTTGTGACAAGGAAACAAGAACAGGATGAAGAGCACAAACTCTATTCTAGGAAAAAAGTACAGAGATTTTAAATCTCTTTAGCACTCTCTTCTTATGTTTACCTTGTTCCTTTCAATCTTCTCTTCTTTATTTGTTTATTCTATTGCCTTGTTTCACCTGTTCTTTTCTTCTGTTCTTGTAATACACATGCATTCAATAAAATCTATGCATTCTTCTAGGCACATTGTCTATCAGAAAACAAAATAAACCCGTAACTTTTGGAGCTTCCGTGATAGTGGAGGAAAATAAACAACAATAAAAACATGATAAATAACTGTATTATAATGAATATTAAAGAAGATAAGTAAATTGAAAAAATAGGTCAAGGTAAAAAGGTCAGATTTGCCGGTAGAGGTGGTTTGAAGTTTCAAAGAGTGGGCAAGGCAGGCATCATTGTGAAGATGCCGTTTGAGCAAGTGTATTAAGCACTTGAGTTCATCAGTCATATGCCCATCTGCAGAGTGACCTAAGCAGAAGGAAATGGCCAGCAGAAAGGCCCTAATAAGGAAGGCTATGTAGAATACTAAACATTGCAAGAAAGCAAGAATGCCAGAATGAGTAGAGCTGACCAAAAGCTCGGAGGAGGGGAAGGTAAATGAAGTTACGGAAGTGGACGGTGGGGCAGATCACCTAGAAATTTTCAGACTACTATAAGGACTTTCAATTTTACTCTGAGAGAAATCAAAAGTCACTGGAGGTGTGTGGGTGTGGATGTGCGTGTGTGAGTGTGAGTGTGTGCAAACGTATGCATCTCCATATGCCTATGGGGAGGGTGGTACCTGTGTAAGTTCCTAGGTTTATTTGGTACAAAATGGGAAAGAATACCTACTAAAGCATGTTGTCTTCATTCCCTTCCCCAAAACTGAGAACTTAAAATCGAAACAACAACAACAACAGCAACAACAACAAAAAAACCTATTTGCTTCCAGAGTATCACTGAAGGATTTCAAGACTGGGCGACAGTGGATCTCAGAGATGTGGAAATCTACCTGCAAGTCAAGAGAGTATGAGTGCATTTCCCCATAAAACTTACTTCTTTTTTGCTATCCTCAGACCATTTAAGTCACAAGAATATTGCTAAGGAAATAGGCCAGAAAAGAATAGAAAAAATCAGGGAAGAATACAGTTTTCAGAAAGCATTATCTTGACGCATTTTAAATGGGATAGAATTAGAAGCAATAGGTTTTCATTTTGTCTGATGTGCTTCCTGTACCATACCCTCGCATCTGTTTTCCACATAAGTACTCCTAATTTTAGGAAAAGCTCTGCCTACAAATGATGAGAAACACAAGCGGAGCATTGTCAAATTTGTGTCTGATCGTCAATGCATTCTATCTGCTGGTAATTTTCCCACAAGTTTATTCCCTGACTTGGGAAGCTGAGTTGGGAAGAAAAATAAAGTCACAAACCCTTAATGACTTGTTCATTGCCTTTAATTCATTTATGTAGGTTTTGTTGGTCTTATTTTGCCCACACTATCTTAAATATAAATTGCAATTGCTAAATTGGTTTGAGGTAGAAAAGACAACCTGCATCAATGAAATTCACAGTAAAACTGTAATCACAAAAGCTCGATATTATTTGGCTGTGTCCTCACCCAAATCCCATCTTGAACTGTAGCTCCCATAATTTGCACATGTTGTGAAAGAGACCTAGGTTGAGATAAATGAATCATGGGATGGTTTCCCCCATACTGTTCTCGTGGTAGTGAATACGTCTCACAAGATCTCTGCCTGAAATAAATAATATGAGAACCATCTATATATTAGCAGGTTCCTTATCCCAGGTAAGTCTCAATATTTTTACATGCAAATTTTAAGTATAATATGAGTTATTGGGAAACATGATACTTTATTCTGATAAGTTTAAATTACGGGCCTATTCAGTGCTGTTTTGTTTTAAGAGCAATAAAAACTAATAGAAAAAAATCAGAACGTAATCCCTAATCATGACAGGAAAACATTTTAATATTTAGATATGAAGCATGATATATATATACATTTATATAGAGTAATGATTCCAGAAAGACCTAGTATGTAATACTCTCAACATTTTTCTGAAACGCCTATAAAATTTGACGTATTCTTTGAGAAATAATCAACAGAGGTTTGATGATCATATTTATTAGAAAATTTAGGATCAAGTTCAATAATGTTTCTTAACCTTTATAAATGTTAAAGGTCATAAATAATAACATAAGCACTGACATTATGTATTTCCCAGAGATTATCAGATAGCTTGATACTTCAGACTATTCATATTGTAAAACTACAACTTTAGCAGTTGAAATATGTCTGCTTTTACTTAGATATCTTGTATATTTGAAATGCTATTTTCTTTAGTTATACCTCTTAGGCTATATTTTTAGATATATTGTCAAGGACAGCAAATAATCTAGTGATTTTTTTTCAATGTTTATCATCAGTTTAATTAAATTACCTAACAAGATAAGCACATTTGGTGAGCATTTGCTATTTGGAGACAGATTACATGATTTATGTGACAAATAGTCCTTGTTTTCATTGAATAAAATTGTAAAAATATAACTTAATTATATTTATTATGTCTCCATCTTTCCTAGCTTTGATTATATTGTTGCAAAGTTCCCCGATCTGAGAATAATATAAAGTATTTTAAAAATCTGTATGGGCAACCCATAAATTTAAAAATATGTTATACCCTAAAAGTTTATTAGTAATTCAATTTAATTCTCAGGAATGTTCATTGATCATCATATATTCCCTGGTTCTAAGTAATTTGTAATCTGTTGGCAAGTACAGTTGGTCCTCCCTATCCATGGGTTGTGCATTTGGGGCTTCAACCAAACTTGAGTCAAAAATACTTGAAAACAAAAGTTGCATCTTTACTGAACATACACAGGCTTTTTTTCTTGTTATTATTTCCTAAACATTATAGAATAACAAATATTTACACAGCATTTACATTGTATTATGTATTTGCAGTAATCTAGTGATTATTTGAAACACGAGGGAGGTTATACATAGGTTATTTACATTCAAATACTATCCTATTTTATATTAGGGATTTGAGCATCCGTGAATTTTGGTGTTCATGACAGGTCCTGGAACCAATCCCTGAAGGATACATAGGGACTACAGATACTTCCCCTACCTTCATTAAAATTTCTCCAACTTAACTTCCCTGCCCTCCACTTCCCATTCAAACTACTTCCCCCATCTGTTCCCCATTCTTTATTGGCAATCTTTTTTTTTAAAGCCTATTAAAGGGACTTAATTCATTTCCTTAATCTTCTATGATCTAATTTCCACACTGACTGCTCCTTAATTTGCTATTTCTAGACTCATGATTTTCTTTACATCTTCAAAATTCAATAGTAAATATACCAGTTATCATCTGCCCCTTTCGATACTGTGGATTATTTTATTAGAAAATAACTCCTGTCTTTGTTTTCCATGATATTATCCTTCACAGCTAATTCTCTTACAACTCTTTCCAATCTCCTTTGCTGGAATGATTCTTTCTCATGGGCATTTGTCTTATCTTATTTATTTCTTTATCATTTTTGACCCTATATGCTTACTGGCTTTGGGTATTTCTCATATCTTGATTATTATAACACCCCATTTCTAGCCTTCTCTCCTGGGTGGGCCATTGGCATTTCAATCTCAATATTCCCAACATGAAATGCAGTGCCACAAAATAATTCTCTAATTCTACCTTACTCTCCATTTCTGTTTTGTCTTTATTTCTCCAATATCTTTGTCTACAGCAGTGAGTTTAATCTCTGCACTCCTGAATATGTTTCTAAAAGACAGATCAGCTTTGTAAACTACTTGCATTATTTTGATGACTCTACTACAAAGCCATCAAATTAACGTCTTACCATGACATTCAGGTTGTATACAATGTTATTCTGAGCTTTCTCTCCGTTTACCAGTCACACCCCATTCTTTAACTCACTTTTAACATATCTGTCAGCTTAAGTCCTTTAATAATGATGTTTATTTCTCCAGAATATATTTATAACTCCCTTCCCCTGGGAAAGCATAATTACAATTTGGAATAACTGAGTTAATTAATGTTATGCATTTAGAAAAGTTCTTGGTGCATAACATGTGCTTATCAAATGCCAGAACTATTATTTTTGTTACTTATAGTGGTAGTTATTATCATAACAGTAATAATGTTCAATGTCCACTTTATTGATCATCACTTTGCTCAAAGCTCACGTACCTCCTTCTCTCCTCTTCCTTCTCTCCAATTAGAATTATTGTTCTGGCCTTATTTTTCTCTAAAGTCACCTTGTTATTATTCCTCTTGAGTTTCGACTAATATAACACTGAGTGAATTCTTAAAATTTTATATTGCTTCAGCATCCGTTGTAAATGCAAGTTTAATATTTTCATACTAGGAGCAGGAATCAGTCATCCTTGACACAGTTTCCAGTTCTACCCCAAATGGCTCAAGCCTGGGGCCAGAGGTAGGATCATAGAAGCATCTTTTCCACCAAGCAGCCTGGGCTCCTGCTTTCCCATTGCTTTCTTTAAAGGTATTCAGACATTGACCTGGGAGCTTAGAGAGATCTGCACTCTAATCCTTAAGTGTACTGTTGGTTGTCACTGAGCCTGCTTTCTCTTTCTGCCTGACTCCAGACTCCTGCCTTCCAGGACCTGGGGACTGAGGACTGCATTTCAGACTTGTTTACACCTTCTTTGTCCAGGATGTGTAAATACAAACTTTTGAGATTGTTTCCTGTTGTGGTGAAGTATCGAAGTTTCACCTTCCATCTGAAGAATTAGGGTCTGCCCCAGGCCACATTTTCCCTGCAGCTCCAGGAAGACAATGTTTGGTTGCCATCAGCAGAATGATTGTCAGGCAGGCAGAAACTGGACAAAGGTGAGACAAGAAACATGCGGGTGTCTGTCACTATCAACAGGTTTCACATCTCAGGGACTCCATGGTCACAGAACTAGGGCATAGAACTAGGCATTAGGCCCTCTGACAGGTAAAAGAAGTGTCCCGTGAATGGCACACTAAACACTAAAGTCCAGCTTCCCTTCATTTCCTGTTAGGGCAGGGTTGCCAGCCATTTGGTACTGGGACCCCAATTTAGATGGGGGCTCTCAAAACAATCATTTACAATTTTCATGTATATCAGCATAAGGCTATATATTATATATGTACATATCACAATCAGGTTTGCTAATATTGGTTCAGTTTTATATAACTATTAATTTAAATATGAAGAAACAATGAAATAGCTATAATTATAGCCATTTACATTTGTATGCTTAATAAAACATTTAGGTTTCTAGTCATATAAACAAAGAACTCCTTTAGGCCTGAGTGCTTTAATTAAGCATGGCCATTTTGTGAAAATATTTTTCTTGATATAACTTACAAAATAGAAACATCTTCTAATATTCTAATAAAACACAATTATAAAGACTCCTCAGTTTAGGATTGCAAGTCAACTGGAAAGTAGAAAACAATAGTTGTAGGTGAGTTTATTCTAATTTTAGCGTTGAAACAAGGAGTCATTTTGGATTTAGAACAAGGAGGATAAGGGAAGAAAATTGTCCTTTTCTGGGTACTGAATGAGTAAGACCTGCTTAGTCAGAATCTGTAGATACCAATTATCTGACCACTAAGAAGCAAGACTCCAGAGAGTCTCCTTCCCCCTTCTAAAATAATAAAGACTAGATTCTAGAAGTAAATTCAACTCCTGGCAGATCTTAATATCTTTCAGTAAGAAATTAAAATTGGCAGTGAAATGAAAAGAAAAAATAGAATTTAGCTTTGCATAATTATGGGTAGATACTAAAATTAGTGGAGAGTGTTCAATTTAAAATTAGTAGTAAGAGCAGTGGTAAGATTCAGATTTGCTAACACCAAAAAAATTTTATAAAATGAGACTCAACAGAGTTTGGGTTTTAATTTAAATACAAGAACAGACTGCATAGAAATGAGGACATCCTATGCAAGACAATGCGTATTACGCAATAATATTAACACTTCCCACAATAAACACTATCTGTCAGTCATGAGAGTGACTCACTACTGTAATAATAACCTATCATTTAGGTACTATTATGATGTGAGTCCTGGTCTCATCTACACAAACAATTCTTTTAATATATTCGACTCCTCATTTACCCTGGGGGCCAAAATCACTGCTGGACACCAGAAAGGTATAACTAGGTAGAAAGGATGAGGTGTCCAGTCGTTTTGCAAACATATTTTCACAATTACATTAATTGCAGTACCTCTGCCCTCTAAAACTTTTTAAAATTTAATTAATTTATTACACTCATTATCTTAAAATAAATATTATTTTAAAAGACACTTTAGAAATTAGAAGAATTGAAAAATGGGACATTATTGACAAAGCCGTTTCTCTTTATCCCTAGCACCAGTGTCAGTGACCCTGCCTTTCACAAATAACCACTAATTAGAAGTTCATGGGCCAGGAGTGGTAGCTCATGCCTGTAATCCCAGCATTTTGGTTGGGAGGCCAAGGCAGGTGGATCACCTGAGGTCTGGAGTTTGAGACCAGTCTGGCCAACATGGTGAAACTCCATCTCTGCTAAAAATACAAACATTAGTCGGATGTGGTGGTGTGCGCCTGTAGTCCCAGCTACACAGGAGGCCGAGGCAGGAGAATTGCTTGAACCTGGGAGGCAGAGATTGCAGTAAGTCAAGATTGCACCACTGCACTCCAGCCTGGGTGAGAGAGCGAGATTCCTTCTCAAAAAAAAAAAAAAAAAAAAAAAAAAAAAAAAAAAAAGTTTATGCATGTTATTTCAAATTTCTTATTATATTTCCATATGTATTTGTCACATCTGCACATCGAGGTGTAGGTATAGATATGTATATTATCCAGTGCATTAGTTTTATAACACTCCTATGACAAATTGTCACAAATTTAATGGCTTAAACCAGCACAAATTTATTATCTTGCATCTCTTCAGGTAAGAAATTTGCTATGGGTCTCACTAGGCTAAAATCAATGTGTCTGCAGGACTGCATTCCTTTTAGGTGGCTCTAGAAGATAATACATTTTCTTGCTTTTTCTAGCTTCTAGAGATTGCCCATATTCTGTAGCTCATGGTCACTTTTCTTCATCTTCAAAATTAGCATTACATCTCTCTTATTATTCTCTGGTAGTTACTTCAGCCTCTAAACCTAGCTGGAAATGGTTGTCCACTTTTATGAACTCATATGAGTAGATTGGGTCCACCTAGATAATCTAGGATAATTTCTCCATCTTAAATTCCATAACTTAATCTCATCTGCAGAGTCTATTTTGCCATATAAAGTAACATATTCACAGCTTCTGAGGATTAGGAGGTGGACTTTCCTTGGATGCCATTTTTCTGCGTATCACAGCCACAAACATATATTATTGGTAAACTGGGTAACAGGAAGTATCACTGCAGATCTTGTAGCTTCTATTCTATCTTTCCTATAAAATTGAAGTTAATACCATCCGCTCAGTGTATAAGGAACCATAGGAAAAGTGACTTAGCGGGAGAATAGCGTACTGTTTGTGTGTATGTGGCATCCGTATAATGGGGGACCTGTTAGGGGATGTATATGTAAGACTCAGTGAAATGTGTTGAGATGGAGAGGAAAAATGTGTTTGCAAATATATCGTGGCATTCTTCTGGAGAGTAGGAAGATGAGTATGAAAACCTGACCTAAGCTTTGAGGATGAAGGTAAGGCTCATTTCGTGAGCTAGGGTTATTCTGATTTGAGTAAGCATGGTGTTCTTAAAATATGTGATTTAAATAAGTATGTTATTCTGAAAACATGGCACATTCTTTTTTTCAGAAATCATTTCAAGGACAGAAGTGACAGAGAATCAGACATCTTGTTATGCATGATGGGTACTGGCCAGGCATTTTATGGCTAGCACTGGAGCACAGATTTAAGTCTCTGCATCAAAATCATGTACAAATTACTTTCTTTCAATAAAGATTCTCTGAAAATGTTACACTGGAAAAGATAAAGGAAATCTTATGCTTACTAACAACAAGGAAAAAGACTTTTGAGATCCTACAGAACTAGGTTGCCCATGTTATAGCACTTAAAATAGGGTTTTATTTTGATCAAATAACAGTATTATTTTTATAATGTTCTAAAACCAAAGATATTTCTAAAATTTCATTTACTGATTTGTGCTGTTTTGGGAAAAGATAATATTAGCACACTTCAAACATTTCTTGTGGCACAGATCAATGTGTCAAGTCTTTTCCAATTATTTTGTTCACCATGATACTGGCTCATTTCCATAAGTTATGTCATATAGTAATATTTTGAAGTTGTTAGCACTGAAAATATTAGTGATTAAATGATGTAATCTAAATACCTCACTAAGGATACAGGTACTTTATTTGATAGATATAAATAAAAGCTCATTGTGAGACTAGCTTTTAAAGATCGCAAGTCCTCAAGAGACATGACTACATTTTCTGTCACTGAAATTTACCTGTGAGGTTAGTGTTTAATTTGGCTTTATAGATCGAAAGTGATGGACTGTGTTGTTTGTAGGACATTTTTCAATATCTATTCTTTAACCTTTGGAATTACTTACTAGGTTCTACTTCAAATATCCTGTTATATTATACAGCATTTTACTCTTGGATATCAAACAAGTTTCTCTCTAATCTGTCAGGGTATGTTAAAATACAATGCTTATAACATAATGTAAGTAACTGATTTCTAGGTTGAAACTGAAAGCCAGGTGTCAGCTCATCTTTGCTACAACACTTCGTAGGAAGCCTATAATGATGGAGGAGAATAAACAATCATAGTAAATCATTTAATACCACACCTATCACTATTTTGGATCCACAGTTATCTTCACTGAGGGAATTCAGTTACACTGTACAGTAAGAGTTGGGCTCTTTTGCTAGTCTAGCTTGTTAATGCATGTCTCAGAGAGATATATAGTGTAGTGAAAGAAGAAGATTTAGTGAGATGAGACATTTTTTCCCTCTGGACTTTTTGGTACATAAAAGTCTTGTCAGTTTGACATTTGTTACTTTTGCTTTATGATTTTTTCCTGTTTTCTTTTATTCCGATGCCATCTTTATCAAGCTACTGAAATACATTTTGCTAAATATTCCAGATGGAGCACTGTCAGACTTTTTTCCTGGATAGAAACCAGGAAAATTGCCAAGCATCTATTCTCTTTATAGCTCCACATTTTGAACATATTGTATAATTCTAGTATTGCCCATAACTGTCTTATTATTACTAATTGTTTATGAGTTTTCCTCTGAAATTCCCAATACCATAATTGAGTTATATTACATGCATGGTAGAACAGTAGATACTAAAAAAATCTGAATGATGAATGTTTGATCACACTTATATCAGAAAAGGATACTTTATTTCAGCATAGAAAGTATATACAACATATACACTATCTGTGTATTTCATGTACAAAAAGGAAAAACCTCAAGCCCAAGTCCTTTGCATTTAGCATACAATTAGTTAAAAACACAATATAGAGCTTCAATAATGTTAAGAGAATAAAAGAATGCATGCATGCTGTTTAATAGGCCTATTTTAGAGGTGAGAGATATAGAGTAATTCCAACATCTCTGTTTGGATTGGTTGTAAAAATACTAGAGACTTCCATTTTAAGTAACAGCAAAATAGATATTTGCACAGATTATCCCACTCAAGACATCTAGAACAAATGCAAGTATCAGTTTTGTAAACTATCACCCAGCCAAGATCTGGAATATGGAAATATAAAGGTGAGCCAAGAAAGAAAGCTTAATAGATGAACAGGTGAACAATACATTGGACAATTTTTCAGGAATAGATGTACAAAAATTAAAGTACAGAGTTCGAAAAGATGAGGAGGGGAAAGGGTTGCCTAGTAAAGCATGCACATTTTAGTTTGAAAACGTGAAATACTACAATTAGAAATAAAGGCGAACTAGGAATGACTGTCACTTTTCCACTTAGCAGGAAAATAATGAGATATAACAATTATACTGTGGTATCTTGGATTAGATCCTGGAAGACAAAAATGATAATACTAGAAGAACTGGAGAAACTAATCTGTAATTTAGTTAATGATATTGTACCAATGTTAAATTCTTAATTTGATCATTGTACCATGGCTACATATGCCACTATTTTGGGAACCTGGGTATATGGAATTTCTCAAACATTGCAATCACTGAACAAAATACAGTTTGTGTAACTATGTTCATGTTAAGCACAGTAAATCTACACTGAAAAGCAATACTATAACTAAAGAGGGATATTTCATAATAAAAATGTTTTAATTTTCCAGGAGATTATAACAATTCTCAATTCGAATGTACATACTAATATTGTCTGACAATATATTACAAAGGAAAAAAGAGATCTATAAGGAAAATTAGAACAACAAATTATATTGACCAAATGTAGAAAAAAAGACATAATGATAAGAAGATCAGAGTGATGAAATGAAATTGTAATGCAAAGAATCAACAAAGAAAATAGTTCCTTGTAATGTATAGTGCAATTCATAAACACTCAAGGAAACAAAGCAAGACAATAAGAGACTAAGCACAAATAACAATACCAGAAATTAAAAAGAGGGATTATCAACACAGAATAAAAACACACTTAAAAAAGAGGGTATTATTAATATCTCCATATTAGTATATATGAAAATCCAGAGAAAATGGAAAAGTTCCTAAAAATAAAAATAACTTACCAGAACTGACACAAGGTGAAAGAGAAATGTGAATCATTTTTTAAGTATTAAATTTAGGCCATAAGAAAATCTGTAATTAAACCAATACACAAATGATTTCACAGAGTGTTGTTTAGTGAAAATATAACATTATTCTTACAGAAATGTTTTACAGAGAAGGGGAAAAGGAGAATTCATGTCATGACTTATTTTACAAAGTTTTCATAAGCCTGATACAAAAGTATGAAAAGGACAATAAAAGAAAGGGGAATTATAATTTCTATCACAGATAAATAATCACAGATTATAAACAGCATATCAGCAAAATGACTCCAGCATTGTAAAGGAAGAAAATTTCCTCATCTCAATGATAAAAAGTCAGTGGCAGAAAATTTATCAGAAAAATCCCGAATCTCCTAAAGAGTAGAAATAAATATTCCTAGAACAAAGTATTATACTTCAAGGTAAAGAATTAAAAGCTTTCCTTTAAATTAGAGAATAAGGAAAATATGCCTTCTCCTGGGGTTCTGTTTCACAGGTCTTAGTTGCCATATTACAACAGAGCAGCTTGAATGTTTTAAAGATTGCTGAAACAACATCTAACATTCAATGAGGTCTTATACAATTTTAAAATTCACTCAACATGTGGAACTTGGTCCCCTGTCTTTAAACTGACGGAACCATAACCAGTAGACTGTGGTAAAAGTGATGTATTAGAAATTTCAGCAATAGATCATTAACATGTCATGTATTTTGTCATTGTTTTTGTATGATCACTCTTGGCTCCCAACCCACATGTTCAGAGTAAGTTCAAGTAACGCATTGAGAATACCGTATGATAAAGAATTGAGTTCCCTGACTGCACCCCCCACCCGAGTTTGCAGCTGAAAGCCAGCAACAAGTTCTCAAGCATCTAAATGAGGTCATTTGAAAGTGGATTCTTAGATCTGGCATCAAACTACCCCAGCTTGATGTGCATGGACAAATGAAAAGCCACATTCACTGAGCTCTGCTCAAATGGATTTCTTGGCCAAAACATATCATCGTTTTAATCTGTTAATATTTGTGTAGCAATAAGTGATTAGTATGACAAAAATGGAGAGCCATAAGTATCGGAGAAAAAGAAAACAGTTGTCATTAATCATAGATTAAGTGAGTCTGTGCATAGCAAATCCAAAATAATCTCTACAGTTATTATAAATGATAATACAGTGTAGTAAGATTCCTGGATAAAGAGTTAATATAAAAAATCTTAGTCCCTCCATACATTAGCTACAAGGTGTTAAAATGAAGGGATACCATTTAAATTATCATAACATATAAAATAATTACATATAAATAAGTAGAGTCATGTGCTGCATACATTTCAGTCAACAATGAATGAATATAAGAAGGTGGTCCTACAAGATGATAATGGAGTTAAAAATTTCTTACTGCCTAGTGAGGTCATAGCCATGGTAATGTCATAGCACAACACATTGCTCACATGTTTGTGGCAATGCTGATGTAAACAAATCTATCAGGCTGCCAGTCATATAAAGGTATAGCATATGCAATTTTGTATAGTACATAACCCTTGATAATGATAATAAATATGTTACTGGTATGTGCATTTACTATACTATACTATTCACTGGTACTTTATAGTGTGCTCCTTCTACTCATAAAAACAAAGATAACTGTGAAACAGCCTCTTGTTGGTCCTGTAGGAATACTTCCAGAAGAAGGCATTGTTATCACAAGAGACGACAACTCCATGTATGTTAATGGCCTTGAAGACATTCCAATGGGACAATGCACGGAGATGAAAGACAGTGATACTGATGATCCTTGCCCTTGTAGGCTTAGGCTAATGTGTGTTTTTGTATCTTAGTTTCTAACAAAAATTGAAAAGTTAAATGTTTTAAAATTTTAAAACAGAAAGAAGTTTATAGAATAAGGATACAAAGATGAAAAGTATTTTTGTACAACTGTGCAATGTGTTTGTGTCTTAAGCTAAGTGTTACTACGAGAGTCAAAATTTAAAAACAATAAGTTTATAAAGTAAAACAAAGTTAAACTAAGGTTAATTTATTAAAGTAAGAAAAATATTTTATAAAACAATTGTAGTAGTATATTTGTAATGGTAAAATATAAGTAGGATAGCCTGACTACAGTGTTTACAAAGCCTCCTGCTGTGTACAGCAATGCCCTAGGCCTTCACATTCACTCACCACTCACTCTCTGACTTACTCAGAGGAACTTCCAGTACTGCAAGCTCTATATTTATAGTATGTGCCCTATACTAGTGTACCCTTTTTTATCTTTTATACCTTTTGCTCCTATATCTTTCCTATGTTTAGATATCT
This sequence comes from Rhinopithecus bieti, assembly GCF_001698545.2. Classification (NCBI taxonomy): domain Eukaryota; kingdom Metazoa; phylum Chordata; class Mammalia; order Primates; family Cercopithecidae; genus Rhinopithecus; species Rhinopithecus bieti. The sequence goes on from NW_016811385.1 coordinate 1,134,984, forward strand.
TGAGACACGAATACATATTATTGTCTTACAATTACCTACAGTATTCAGCACAGTAATATGCTGTCCAAATTTGTAGCCTAAGAGCAATGGATTACAATATATAGCCTTGGTGTGTAGTATGCTAGACAATTTATGTTTGTGTAAGTATACTCTATGATGTTCACACAATTATGAAATCACCTAATGACACATTTCTCAGAATGTATCCCCATAATTGATGCATAGCTATATATATAGAATATTATGTCAAAATTGCTGAATGTATTATTAAATTATAAATATTATGTCTAAATTTAGATATATATGTTAGTATTTTTTGGCCGGGCGTGGTGGCTCAAGCCTGTAATCCCAGCACTTTGGGAGGCCGAGGCGGGCGGATCATAAGGTCAGGAGATCAAGACCATCCTGGCTAACATGGTGAAACCCCATCTCTACTAAAAAATACAAAAAACTAGCCGGGCGAGGTGGCGGGCGCCTGTAGTCCCAGCTACTCGGGAGGCTGAGGCAGGAGAATGGTGTGAACCCGGGAGACGGAGCTTGCAATGAGCTGAGATCTGGCCAGTGCACTCCAGCTTGGGTGACAGAGCGAGACTCCGTCTCAAAAAAAAAAAAAAAAAGATATATATGTTAGTATTTTTTTCTTTTTGATCAAGGTGACTTCTGTTAGTCAGACTCTATTATAAAGTAGGAATAATATTTTTAAAGAGGAATACTATTTCCACTCAGGAAATCATACAACATTTTGAGAGGCATTAAAGAAAAAATTTTCAAAAGGAGAAACGTACAAAATTTATAGACAGTTTGGCTCAGGATTTTAAGATATTAGTTTCCTGCAGACTGGTTTAGAATTTTGTAAAATACCAGCCATAACCCAACAAGCTGTGTGTTTGTGTAGGTAAGTTTACCAGTTTATTGCAATCTTTAAGGGGAAATTCAATGGACTAATACTTTTTTACTTAAAGAAGTGAAGGCAGGAGGAATCATTATGTATACTCATTTGCTTTCTCCCTTTCTAGGGCAGTTGGTCACTTTATTCCTATCCACCACTGTAATGAACAACTCACCTCTTTTTTTTCCCCCCAGACATCATCTCAGAGTAAAATCCTACAATGCCTCACCTCACAACATGTCATGCTTGTCATCTTTTACACAGAGATTAATTTTTTTCCTGAGGCTTGTGAAACTGTGGGGTCTGGTTTGTGCCAATGCAAATGCAACCTACAGCAGGAAACAATTTTCTCCCTATGGAGCCATACTCTGACCAACAGTTAATAAATACTGGCAGATAATTTCTTCTCCTCTTGTCACACACATGCTAATATGAGATACAGTAGTTTATAGGCGTCTGAAGATGTAGCCTGTCTGATCAGGCAGTCAGTTGTCCTTGATATCAAATGGTGGCCAGATGAATAATAACCTCAACATTCTGCTTTCTGTCTCAGTCTACATTTTAAAAATATTTTCTTTTGTATTATACTCCTTAATAAAGTATAGCACATAATTTTTTGGAAGATTAGAACAGAGAAACAGAAGACAAATCAATATATATATACATACAGGCACTTGATTTCAAAGAATGGTGGCCTGAGACCATTAAAAATACTGTTTTTTCAATAAACAGTGCTGGGATGATTGGATATCCAATTGTAAAAATTAAAATGTAGCCTATAGATAATTCTTGATACATTTTACATTTAAATTTAAAGGCAAGATAATAAACTATCTAGAAAATAATAAGCATTTCTTAAAACAATGGAATAATTATAAACAAAGAAAAATGTTGAGCTTCTTCATAAGAGTCTGACAGAAGTCAACTTGAGCAAAAAGAAAAAAATTACTTACATGTATATCTAAAAAAGTGCACATATTCAAAATATAAAAGGGATTCCTTCACATCTATAAGAAAAAAAGGCAAATACTCCAATAAGAAAATAAACAAAAGGGGCACTATATAAATGCATTTTCCACATGGCCACTATATAAATGCATTTTCCACATGGCCAATAAACATACAAACATATGAAAAGATGTGAAAAGTTACTCAAACTTATGTTTTAATATACTTACCTGTAAATAACGACAGTTTCTTAGTAATTAGAATGTTGGAATGGATACATTAAAAAAAATGTGAACAAATTTCAAGAAACCCATTTAGTAGTCTAACATTCAACTTACAAGGGTTCTGGAAGACAGAACAGTAAAAATAAGGAGTAATAAATTATCAAAAATAAATGAGGTTTACTAAATTTAAATATTATGAGTCTCCAGAATGAGAGGGTTCATGGTTTCCAAAGAAGAGTTTAAAAAATAAAAAACTAAAATTAAAAGTGACATAAAAATTGCATACCATTTGAAAATATGCAAGTAAGGGAAAATGGCCTAAAAGCTTCCAGAGACGATTAAAAACAATAAAAATCAATCAATAAAAAATCATATAGTTAGGAAGAAGAACCAGTCGCACACAGATTTCTCAACAGCTAAACTAATTAATAGGAAAATTACTTATACTATTCAGAGAATATTAATTTCAACCAGCATTCTATATTCATTAAAAATATCAATCAATATTTAGGACAGAAAATTACATCTCAGAGTTAAACAATAATGCTTTTATGTGCTTTTCTTTTCTCTTTTCTTTTCTTTTCTTTTTTTTTTTTTTTTG
>NW_016811385.1:1138058-1148022 GCF_001698545.2 Rhinopithecus bieti
CCAGAATGGTCTCGATCTCCTGACCTCGTGATCCGCCCGTCTCGGTCTCCCAAAGTGCTGGGATTACAGGCTTGAGCCACCGCGCCCGGCCTTTATGTGCTTTTTCTAAGAAAGTTTCTCTATAATATTCTTCAGGTAAACAAAGCAAAAAGAATACACATAATCCAGGGGCTACTATTACAACACGGGGGGAAGGAATTCAGTGTCTTTCTTCAAGGGGGCTACAAGTATTTGTGGGGGTGCGGAGGCAATTCGTAATTCTTCGTAAAGTAAGTGTTGTACAAATTGCCTTCTCCATTTCCATGTGGGAAATGCCAGTGGCGGCATCCTCCTTCCATCTTTGCTAGAATCATAAAAGGTTTCTCATAGGCCACGAACAATGATACCAGGAAAATAATACAAAAACCAACCAATAAACAAAATATTAATTCCTGGCAAAAACGAGGTGCAGAAAAGTGGTGATTTACTAATAATGCATATTTTGACAACATTGATTTGTGTTTTCAGAGATATAATAATAATTAGCATTGATAAATAAGTGTGGATACCATTTGGCGGGACAGAAATGGAAAGATAGAAATGAATACAAACCTAATTTCATGTCAGACATGGCAGGAAGTCAAGAGGCAGTACATTAAACTGACAAATGTTTTAAAACATGGAGAGATGAATACCAGGTGAAAGACCTAGAAGAATTGAGGAAATCTCCCTTCGAACATTATTTATCTACATAAAACTTCAAACAATCCAAATAAGGCAGAGTGGATGTGCTTCCTCTCATGGTCAAATTCAAACTTTCCTCAAAGAAAATTGTACTTGTCTCTTCTCATTAAACACGTATTTTCCTAATGCATAAGATAAATTAAGAATAGAATTTTTTGGTTGGTCAACTCTTCTACATAAAAATGAAAAAAATGCTATATTTCTTAGAAAACAAGTCATGTGCTGGTGCTTTAATAGAGATTGCTAAAATTCTTTTACTTTGCTGAACTTTGTTTAGGTTAAGCCTTTGCCTAGATTACAAGTAATAAGGCCATTTCTTCCATGAGATCAACTTCAGGATTATTAGTCAAATGGTATACTGGCAGCTGTGATTCAGGAAAATCAAATAGTCAATGATGTAGTGGAATGATTGCGGGAAGGGAAGAAGGACTGGTTTTGTGAATACCAGAGACAGGGCTATTATAATAGTTTTCAAGGTAGAGCCCACCCTACGCTTTCACTGATAATTCCCAATCACCATTTCCCTCTTTCATTTTGCCCAATGGCATTTATCACTCTCCAAGAAATGTATGGATTTTATTTATTAATTTGTGTTATCTGCCTCACCCTTTTAGAATTTAAGCTCCATGAGGGGGGTGAGAATTGACAGTTTTATTGACTATAGAATTCTCAGTATCTAGAACAGCTTCAGGCTCATAGTAGATGTTCAATAAATATTGGTTGAATAAATAAATGAATAATAAGCAAAATAAATAATACATGATGAGATTAAATATTTGAATATTTGATAAATGTGAGATATTTTAGAAAGTAGAAATAAAACAGCAAAAAATGTAATCAGAGAAAGGGTCTAGGAAAGAGAGATAATTTAAATGTAACTTTATATTTTCAAACCTGTATTAGGAAGGAATATGGTATATTATTAAGAATATTATGCAAGAGTGTGTTTTGAGCAGATAAGGAGTTAGGAAGGTTACAGTTATAAGTGATTCCCAGGGGAGATACCTATCCAGTACCAAAGAGTCTGAAATTGGGCTTAAAAAGAAAGATTCACACAGAAAAAAACAAAAAAAAAAAAAAAAAAGAAAGAAAAAACTCATGTGGTTCCTTTATTGCTGTACAGGAGTACAATTCACAGAGGTATATGAATTCATACATGAACACCAATTGTACAGAAAATTACAGAGGAATTGAAAACAACAATGGAGGTCAATTTAGGAAACAGAAGTAAGAAGGACTAATCAAATATTATTTTACCAAGTATCTCATTAAAAATCAGAACCACATTAGACTGACATGGAGAAATTTATGTCACCTTTCTTTCCTGAGTACCATAAAATGTATGAAGAACCAAGATATCCCAAAGCACCACTAAATTGCTTTTTAGTGCTTTATTTTATTTCAATGATAATTTTAAATTATAACTCTCACTGATAGAAACAGTATTATAAATGTTAAGATTATAAAACTATATCTTTCCAAAACTGATTTATACCCATATATTCAACGAACATATATTGTACATGTATTATGTACTGAGTATTCAAGAAACCATATCTCTATTCATGCATATCATTATCTAGTTAGGTAAAAAACTAAATAAATCATTCATTAACAGGACAGTGAATACTGGAGTCAAGCATGACGTGCATACCCCTCAAAGGAGGGGTTGAAACACCAGTCTGAAGTCTCAAGTGGTAATATCCGTAACTACTGACATGATGATTACAAATGAGAGGTTAAAGTTATCCAGATATAGGATGGAGTCTAAATTCGTATTTGGGGAAGGAGATAGCATATACAAAGGACAACAAAATAAAAAAAGTTAGGGACATTGTAATATTGCCTATTTAGGACATGTTGAAAATATTAATTGAACTCATCCCAAATTCTACCTGTAACAAATGTTCAAATAATAGCAAATTGTAGATTATTTGTATCAATTTTTTTCTTTGTATACACAATGTAAAGTGTATTTATCTATGTACTTTATAACTCAAGGAAGATGCAGGTATTCACAGCAGCACTTTTGACCTTACTATAGTGTAGAGCAATTGAAAGAGTGTAAAATAAAAGTGGGATGATATATTGCTAACCACAAAGCCCCTGGATATGTGGAAACAAACCTTTGTTACCACTAATAGCCTGGAGAGAATTAAATTGAAATACCATCATAAATCTCTACAAAACGTGGTTTCATTGCTGACCCTACAACCCCCAAATCCTCAACATTTTGATTGTGATAGATCACCTCTATGATTGTCGGCTTTGAATTCCATTCTTTAGGACATGTCAAATTACTATTTTGTGATATTTTGAAAAGACCCTTTTGTCTTAATGCAGTTGCCATAGTATTATTTTTTATGATTTTATTTTGTCAATTTAGTCAGGTTTAAGGGCAACGTGGTACAATGAAACAAGCACAAATTTTGATGTCGGATAATTCTGAGTTCAAATCCTTGATCTTCAGGTATATTACTTTATTATTAATAATAATGTTTTTCACCAGGACAACAATTGATCATTCTCACTTCATGAAATAATACAACCAGCAGTTCATGCAAAACTCCCCTTTTATTTAACTTCTGTTTATATCCTTTTAATTTGTCCGTATTCTCCACTTTCACTCTACTCTACCTCCCACAGAGAACAACTCTAGGTGGCTTCAGATGGACGTTTGAGTTTCTAAGTAGTTTCTAGAAGTATGTATTTTTAATATACATTTATTATAAATTTATACAAATTTATAAATATTTATAGAAATGGCACTGTCCTACAGATTTCATTTTGTCTCCTAATATTTTCATTCATCACTATATTTAGGACCTATACAGATCACTGTAAACACCCCATTTGCTGTTTTCAATGCTTTTCTATGGTGTACATCTACCTCATTACATTTATTCATTAGAAATCTAGATTGCCCCAAGAAGATACTATATTTTTCAATACTGATGTAATGAACATTTTCACAGGCACGTCATGTTCTATTACAAAAATTCCTAAATGAGACTACCTGGGGTATAAATTCAGATGTTGTTAGGCACATGATATTGACAGGTGAAGTCGGCTGGGCTTCTGGGTCAAATGGGGACTTGGAGAACGTTTCTGTCTAGCTGAAGGATTGTAAGCACACCAATCTGTGCTCTATGTCCAGCTAAAGCTTTGTAAACACACCAATCAGTACTCTGTAAAAACTCACCAATCAGCACTCTGTAAAATGGACCAGTTAGCGATCTATAAAATGGACCAATCAGCAGGATGTGGGTGGGGCCAAATAAGGGAATAAAAGTAGGCCAGTAGCGGAACCTTCTGAGTTCTCCTTCTATGTTGCGAAAGGTATGTTCTTTTGCTCTTCACTATAAATCTTGCTGTTGCTGAGTCTTTGGGTCCGCATTACCTTTATGAGCTGTAACACTCACTGTGAAGGTCTGTGACCTCCCTCCTGAAGTCAGCGAGACCACGAACTCCCCAGGAGAAACAAACAACTCTGGACGTGCCACCTTTAAGAGCTCCAACACTCACTGCAAACGTCTGTGGCTTCACTCCTAAAGTCAGTGAGACCACGAACCCACTGGAAGGAAGAAACTCTGGACACATCTGAACATCTGAAGGAACAAACTCTGGACATACCATCTTTAAGAACTATAACATTCAGCACAAGAGTCCGCGACTTCATGCTTGAAGTCAGCAAGACCAAGAACCAACTGGAAGGAACAAATTCCGGACACAATATAAGCAAATTTAATTTCATGTACTGTCAAACTGGCCTCAAGAATGGATATATAAACCAACTTTCCAACTATAGTACATGAGGAGTCTGAGTTTCTCACATTTCCATAGTTTGCACTACTATAGCAAATATTGACATTTGTTTAAAAATTTGGTATTGCAATTATGTCAGTATATACTATTTGTAGTAAAGTAGATAATATTTGACTACTATAAACATGTGATCAGAATGATCCAGAATCTAGCATTTTCTCCAAACCTCTTAAGCTATTGCTTTTAAAAGTAAATACTGTAAGTCATTATTACAGCAAACAATTTCATATACTTTCTACTAAATAATTATTTCCAGTCTCCCAATATGGAATAGAGTGTATCCTTAGGTTATGCAAGTCTACAATTAAATATCAATCTCCTATTCTTTATTATTTAGGAATCCTTCTTTTGTAAGTATAAGAATGCCAGACTCATACTGGCTTTAAAAATATGCAAAATCATTCCTTCACTTAACTGAAAAGTCCAGACATACGCTAAGGTTAAATAAGATTCTCATAATTATTCCTATTGTCCTCAAATGCCCACTGCATGTCTTTTCTACCTTGAGTAGAGTGTATTTTCATATTCTTGATTTTCTCAAAGTCGTAAAATGGCTTCCAGATATTTCCAGAATCTCTAAGTCTCCTATATTATTTAAATAATTTAGAGATAAATAAAGATTATCCTTTTGACCCTCTATCATTCTACTCCCAGAACCATCCTCACAAAGACATGTTTCTTAGTATAAACAGATTTTGTGAGAATGAAGTTTATCAAAACAGTTTCATAATTTCACAAACCAAATAAAACATTTATCATTCTGTAGCATGTTTTTGTTTTTATGCAACAGTATTTTATGATCTTTTTTCCATGCCAATGCATACAGATTTAAGTCATTAATTTTAAAACATGCATAATTGTATTTTAGCTTCAAGGGTTGGAATTACTTATTTTAGCAGGAGCAATATGATAAAGTAAATTAGACGTTTAAAAAACAGTTGGAAGTATATGGGGGTGGTAAATAATGAGAACCTCTTCCAGCTTCCAAAAAACCAGTAAGGCTCCAAATCACAGGATGTGCCTATCAATTATCTCAGCTGAAGATTATTTGTCAGAGCTCACCTGGAAGCTCCTTCATGCTTCATATCTGCCTAGGTGCCAGTATCTTTTCCAGCAGAGAATATGCTTTCCTCTTCTCTTTTGCCTTTAAATATTACACAAGTGTGCTTATTGCGGAATCTAAATGGGAACTCTGTTTGTAAATGTATAAGGTAAATGTAATTCATTCCTGCATTTATAACCGAAAGTTGACATGGTTAGGAATGAAGAGGAGTATCACTAGACAGTAACCAGGGCAATAATGCCTCAGTCAATAACATGATAATTTGTCTACTCATGTCTTTATTGATGGATGTTCAAATTATCTGTTTTTTTCTTTATAACAATACTCAAAATAATCACTAATTTACATGTTACTAATTTAATTGGCTTAATATTACTTTTCTGTTCTAATATGTATTTCATACCACACCGAAATTTAAAATGATGAATTTTAGACCCCACTGTAAAATTAGTTTCTATTTTTTAACCACATTCTTCTGTAGACTGAAACAAGTTAGCATTTATTAAAACTATACACTGAAATGCCATGTTTATTTGACACAAAAGCTATACTTTTCCCTCAAAGAAATACATTTTTAAATGTACATATAAATAATCCAAAGAGGAATATATATTCATTTAATTTCTTTATTAGCTAATACTGGACTAATTAATATCTTACTACATTAAATTTACTTTTGCTCGTCATTTTTTGCAGCATTCATTTTTTGTAACTATTCCAGAATATATCTGTTACTTTGGTCACTGCAAGTTTCACATTTGTTCTTTAATAAGTTTTTTAGAAAGCCATCCCATAACAAAAAAAATCAGTAACTGTATGCTACATATCAAATGGCATTCTGATTGCAACAAGGAGGACTTCAATGCCAAGGCTTAGAAACATCTAATGTTTCAGAGGACTGATGAGGCTATTGAGTACCCAGGTTTCTGTTATGTGTTAATTTATTTTAATTTATTCATTTTAAGAGACTGGGCCTTGCTCTGTCACCTAGGCTGTAGTGCAGTGGTGTGATCTCAGCTCACTGCAGCCTTGACCTCCTGGGCTCAAGTGATTCTCCCGACTCAGCCCCCCGAGTAGCTGGAACTCACAGGCATGCACCAACAGAATGCCCAGCTAATTTTTGTATTTTTTATAGAGATGGGTTTTCACCGTGTTGCCCAGGCTGGTCTTGAACTGCTGGGCTCAAGCATACCCAGTCAGTTGCTGTTATTTATATAAGTGAGATATATCATAATATAATGCTGCTTCTCACAAAAAAAAAGTAAAATGTATAATCTTTTCAGATAAGTAACTTGTTTTATACTGAAAAGTTCCATGAGAAAATAGAAACTTAGAACTGTTTTGACATTCTATTCTTATTTTAGATATGAGTGTTTTGATGTGTCTCTCAACTTTAAAATTAGCTAGTGAAATAAATGAAAGTACACCTCCTGGGATGTTGCCTTTAATATGTAAAACATTGGGAAAATGTTTATTCCGTAATGTGAAAACAACAATGACGACTTTGGCAATAAGCATGAAATAGTTTTGAAAATTATATAAATAATGCAATTTATACATCTTATGTTTAGAGGTTACTCAAATCACTAGACACTGGGCTTTAGAAATACTATATTGTTGAGAGTATATGGAATACAGTCTCAGGAGACTTGATTTTGCATTTTGATTCTTCCATTTACAAGTTATGAATTTACCATTTAACTTTCCTAATCTTTATTTTGTCATCTATGAAACTTGAATAATAGTTACCTATGCAAGTATGAGAATAAAATGAGATCTTGTTCATGAAAAAAAATCAGAATGGACTATAATAAGCTATGTGAAGTTATTTGTTATGTCCTAAACATGTTTTAGAAACTTGATATTACAATTATTGATAGTACTCTAAACTCAAAACAATTTTTAGGACAAAATGGTATAAAGGAAGATACAATTTTTCAATAAAACAAAATGGCGGGAGTAATATCATTTAAAAAAAATGGCGGACCAGGAAGTTTCAGGGTTCAGTTCCTCAACCATAACAATAATTAAACTGAAAAAAAATAATGTGAGAAGAGTCAAGGGTAGTACCTGATGGAGGAATAGGGTGCTGAACTTTGGTAAGAGACCAACTTGTAGGACCAGCTCCCAACGCCATTCCTTGTCCCTGTTGTGGTTGTGGGGATAGGAGACCATATTCCTAGAGCCCTATTTGGTACCACAGTAGACAGTAAGAACTTGTTCTCCAATGGTTCAGGTTTGTGTGATTTAGTTGGCCTGGTGATTCCCTAAGGAGCTACAACAGATGCCTACCTTTGATTTGGCTCCCTAGGGATGCAGTGGCCTTCCCAGCAGCATCTTTTGGAAGCACACTTTTGTGTGTGTGTGTGTTTGCATCTAGAAACTTAAGGAAATCTGTGTCAGGTCATAGACCAGAGAGATGACACAGAGAAACTTCATTGACTACACAACAGAGATCACAGACTATACAAAAATAGTTTGGAAAAGTTAACATACAAAAATGGGTACATTCAGGACTCAATAAGTGACAGAAAAATTTTCTGAGGAGAATTTGATTTCCAGAATTATACTTTAATACTCAAATGTTTCGTTATCAACAAAATGTTACTATGCATACAGAGAAATAAGAAAACATGGTTCATGTGCATGAAAAATAGTTCCTGCAAGAATCACCAAAGTTTGAACATAGGGCAGTTAAAATTATCTAGCCTGGGGAGGAGAAAGAAAAAATAGAAACAAATGAGGAAAATGAGTGGAACCTGAGGAACCTGAAAGACATACACAAATACAAACATACCAACAGGGGAACTGCAGGAGGAAAAAAAAGAAGCAGAAAAATATTTGAAAAAATAATGACCAAAACTTCTTAGATTTGATGAAATTCATGAACCTACATGTGAAAGATGCTCAAAAACTCCTAGACAATACTCAAAAAATTCTACATTGAGATACATTACCGTTCAATTGTTGAAAGCCAAAGGCAAAAAGAAAATCTTGAAAGCAGCAGGACAGAAGCCACATGTCAGGTGCAAGGAGTTCTAACTAAGAGAAATAGCTGTTTTCTCATCAGAAAGCATAGCGGTCAGAAGTGTGGTAAGAGGTATTTAAAATGCTGAAAGAATTTTTAAAATCCTATCAACTACTAATTCTACATCCGGCAAAACTATCTTTCAAGAATAAATGAAAATTAATATGTTTGACAATAAACAAACTATAAGAAAGTTTGTAATTAGTAGATTTGTACAAAAAGTGCTAAAGGAAATCCTTCAGGATGAAATGAAAAGATGCTACGCAGTAACTCAAAGCCATATGAAGAAATGAAGAACATTGAGAAAGATAACGGTATAGGTAAATATAAAGTCCTATATCATTATACTTTTGGTTTATAACTTCTCTATCTCTATATATGATTTAAAAGGCAAATACACAAAATAATAATTATAAATCTATATCAACTTGTATAACATTAATACATACAGACATAATTTTGACAGGAAAATATAAAGGGGAAGGTAGAGATGTATAAAACAGTGTTGCACGCTACTGAAAATAAATTGGTATTATTCAGACCAGGTTGTTATCAGTTTAATATGTTAACTATAGTTTCCTAGAATACCAACAGGAAAATAATTTTTAAAATATATAGAAAAGACAGTGATGTACTATAAAAAATAAATATGAAAAGTAATGGAGAATTAAGAAATGAAAATATAAGACATACAGAAACAGCAAAATGTCATAAATATGTTATTATCAGTAATTGCATGTAAATGAATTAAATTAGCCAATTAAAATGAAAGACTGACAAAATGAATTTAAAAAATCCATCTATGTGCTGTCTATAAGAGACTCACTTTGCACACACAGACAACAAGACTTAAGTGTAAAAACACAGAGATGGCTATTTCATGCAAATAGTATCTAAAACAGTTGGGTGGCTTTAATATTATCAGACAGAGATTTTACATCAAAATAGTGTACAAGAGGCAGAGGAAATTATACATTGATAAAAGATTGCAAACAAAAATATAATATATAAAACTTTATGGGATGCAGTAAAAATGGTACTCAAAGTAGAATTTGTATCTATAAACGGCTACATTTAAAAAGTAGTAAAATCTCGGTTCAATAACAAAACTGTAAAATTTAAGGACCCTGAAACAGAATAGCAGACTATATTCAAAACAGTAGCATTAAAAAAAAAAAAAAAAAGAAAGAAAACCAAACATGAGAAAGAAAATAATAAAATTAGAGTGGAGATAAATTTAAAATTGACAGAGAAAGTTGGTGAAACCAAAATTGACTCTTTGTAAATATCAATACTGACAAACTTTTTTTTTTTTTTTTTTTTTT
>NW_016811385.1:1148209-1157097 GCF_001698545.2 Rhinopithecus bieti
TTTTTTTTTAGATGGAGTCTTGTTCTGTCACCTAGGCTGGAGTGTAGTGGTGCCATTTGGGCTCACTGCAAGGTCCTCCTCCAGGGTTCATGCCATTCTCCTGCCTCAGCCTCCGGAGTAGCTGGGACTACAGGCGCCGGCCACCATGCCCGGCTAATTGTTTTTTATATTTTTAGTAGATAACGGGGTTTCACCGTATTAGCCAGGATGGTCTGGATGCCCTGACCTTGTGATCCGCACACCTCGCCCTCCCAAAGTACTGGGATTACAGGCATGAGCCACCACTCACGGCCAATAGTGACAAACTTTTAGCTAGACTGACTAAGAAGAAAAAAATAATGAAATTACTAAACTCAAATATGAAAAGAGGACATTTTACTGACTTCATGGAAATAAGACTGATTATGAGGCTGTACTATGAACATTGTGTGCCAACACATTAAATTACCTAGATAAAATGGTCAAATTCTGGAAAACATTCAAACTCCAAAATGACTCAAGAAAAATAGAAAATATAAATAGACTTCTAATAAGCAAGCATACTGAATGAGTTAAAACAAAATAGCAAAAACCATCTCTGAACAAAGAAAAGCCCAGGACCACTGACAAATTAACTGGTAGATTTATACCAATCCTTTCAAAACTCTATTAAAAAATATGAGAAAGGAGAAACACTTCCTAACTTATTATATAAGGCCAGCATTATCCAGGCCTGAATATGATACCTGAAATTGAAGCCAGACAAAGACCTTACAATCAACAAAAATACAATATCCCTAATCAATGTAAGTACAATAATCCTCAACAAAATACTAATAAACATAATTTAGCACATGTATTAAAAGGACTACAAACCATGTCCAAGTAAAATTTATACCGGGAAGGCAAGGATTGTTCAACATACAAAAATCAGTCTATCTTCACATTAATATAAGGAAAGTAGAAATATGGAGTCAACTAAATTGATGCAGAAAATAAATTGGAAAATTCAAAACGCTTTCATGAAAAAAAGCCACTCATTAAAACATCATTAGAAATATATATTTGCAACATAATGAAGACCATATTTTTAAAAATCCACAACTAACACCATACAATAGTAGGTGACCTAAAGCCAATTTTTACGGTAAGAAAAAATACAAGGATATGTGCTTTTACCTCTTCTATTCAATAGTATTGAATATTCTCACCAGGGTGATTAAGAAAGAAAAATGAATAAAAGGTATCTCAAACGGAAAGAAGGAAATAGTTACCTTTATTCATAGATAACATGATGTTATATGTAGAATATCCTGAAAAAAATCCATAAAATACTGTTAAAATTAAGAAATTATGGGGAGAATATGGAGAAATTAGAACTGTCATACTTTCCTGGTGGAAATCCACACTAATGAACCCACTGTAGAAAACAATTAGACAGTTTCTAAACAAGTTAAATATAGAGTTAAAATATGGCTCAATGATTTCACTTGTAAATATAAAGAAACATTGAAATTAGGGACTTAAACAGATACTTGCATGCAAATGATTATAGCAACATTATTTATAATAGCCAAAGGTGTAAAAAAGTCAAGTGTTCATCAAGAGATGAATGAATAAACAAAATATGATAAATACACATAATTATTATTCAGGTATAAGAATAAATGAAATTGGGTTGTATGCTGCAATATGGATAAACCTGGGAAATATTATACTAAGTGAAATAAGCCAAACATAAAGGGAAAGATTTGTATGATCCCATGTATTTAAAATATCTAGAATAGGAAAATTCAAAAAGACAAAAAGTAGATTAGAAGTTACCAGGGGCTGGGATGGAGGGAAAGGAAAGTTGCTGCTTAATGGGTACAGAGTTTCTATTTGGTGTAATGGAAAATTTTAGAAGTAGTTAGTGTTATGGTTGCACAACATTGCACATGTAATTAATGCCACTGTATTTGTTTTGTTTTGTTTTGATTTTTTTGAGACAGAGTTTAGCTCTTTTTGAGACAGAGTTTACCCAGGCTGATGTGCAATGGCGTGATCGCGGCTCACCGCAACCTCTGCCTCCCGGGTTCAAGTGATTCTTCTGCCTCAGTCTCCCGAGTAGCTGGGATTACAGGCATGCACCACCATGCCCAATTAATTTTTGTATTTTTAGTGGAGACGGGTTTCTCCATGTTGGTCAGGCTGATCTCAAACTCCTGACCTCAGGTGATCCGCCCTCCTCGGCCAATGCCACTGTATTTTAAGTTTTAATATATTAGTTTTCTGAAGTGATTTAAAAATCGAAATGGTATATTCCAGTAGTTTCAAAATCATTATTGCAGTTAACAACCAGTTCATAAACCTTCTTTAAAGCAACTTTATTTACACTTCTTTCCATAATCTTCATTCCTAAAATCTCTATTCAGTTTTAACTCACCAGTATGCAGCTCAATATGAAAGGCAATTTCAGGAACACTTTTTTAAGACATAACTTTACTGCCCTTGAAATAGGAAATATGTTGCATTGAGTTCTATAATAACCAAGATAATTTTTCAATTTCAAGAGCAATGCTATCTCAAAGGTCACTTTTTCTATTCAGTTTCATACCCTCCCTCATATTGTTGATTTGAACAGGGAGTTTCTTTTGATTTCAAAAGGGCCATGAACAGAGATAGACTGAAAAGAGTCTAGAGCCCCAAATGAAACCTGCCTGGAGACTTAGGATGGTCTGGAATCTGCTTTGGTGAATATACTCAGTTGAAATATGTTTATGGTAATATATAAAATCATGTTTATATTTCTCAAATAGAAACTGTAGCAATGATTTTCTGCCAAATCAAAATTTTAAAATGTATTTTCTTAAAAGACAGACTAAAGCTAGCATTTATTAGACTATTCTACTACCTCCATCTATGTTTCTTACTTAAAATTAGGATCAGTATATATAATTAGCTTTTACATTATGCCTTTATTTCATTCACTAGAATACCAAATGCAGTCCCTGATATCCTGTGTAAGTAGACCACATGAACAATACCTACAGTCATCCCATTATCATATGTTGAGTGACAATAAATACAATCTATTATTGTATCACTTTGCGTTATTTATATTTACCTTAAAATTTAAGTAGTAGTTACTATGAGTTCAAGTCCATGTTTGTTTGTTAGTATTTTTGGTAGGTAGTTGATTAAGGAGATCAAGGTGGAAAATTATGTACAGTTCATCCTATATTTACAATAGAGGACTTAGATATATAAATACATTACTGTAATACAATGAGAAGTATTATACTTAAAGAGGTATTATAGAAGCACAAAAGGAGCAGTTTTAATTCTGCTTTAGGCAGAATGTGAAGTCCTAACTGGAGTCAAAATTAAACTTGGTTTTTCAGGACCAGAAAGATTTTCCTTCCTTTTTCCACTTTGATGAAGTATATATTAAAATCTGGCACTTAAAAAATTGTTTTTTGTGTTTTCTTATAGTGTTTGGAAAGTTCTTTATACAATCTACATGCAACTCATAATAACAAATATAACATGAAAGTATTTCTCCTGATTTGTGCTTTATATTTTCGTCTCAAGAATATCTTTCAAAAGTAGTTTTTTATTTTATTTTTGTGAAGTCCAACTTTTCATTTTATTCTTTAATGGATTGTTTATTTGGTGTTTTTACCTAACACACAAGCACAAAGATATTCTCTATGTTTTATTCTAAAACTCCCACATTTTAGGCATCCGATTTAGGAATGATCCATTTTGACTTAATTTTTTTAATATAATATCAGGCATGGACAAAGTTATTTTTGGCATATGGATATACAGTTGTTCTAACAATTGAAAAGATTGTTTTACTATATTTTACGTATTGGTTGAAAATCAATTTACCATACATATGTGGCTCTATTTCTTGACTATTTACTCTGTTCCATTGATCTAATTGTCTATATGCCAATACCATATCATTGTGAGAAATGTAACTTTTGAATAAATATTAAAATTAGGTACTGTTGGCCCTCCATCTTCTTCTTTTTCCGTCATTTTGTATATTTTATGCCCTTTGCATTTGCATATGAGTTTGGGTGCAGGTTGAAAATTTCTTCTGAAATTCTGCTTGTAATTTTATTAGAAATGTATTTAATCTATACATGGATTTGAGGGGAATTAATATCTTAACAATATGGAGTTTCAAACCTATGAAAGACATAGGGGAAGGAAGCACGTCAGTGACCAAAAATACCGTAATTGGAGAAAATGCAGAGAGAGTGGGTCCAGATTATATATGCAAATTGGTTTATTGCTTGCAAAATGAAGGAACTCCTGATTGATTGTTTTGACTTTCACAAGGAAGTTTGAGACAATGTTTTAGTTCTTGCAGGTGAAAAGTTACAGAATATAGAACTGAAAATTTGCAGTGTGAGGAGGAAGTAGGAACTAGTTGCTTTGGAGACAGAGAAATAACATACTAGCGATATGTGGGAGAACTTTCAGGCAGTGTTGAAGAGCTCTATGAATTGAAAGACCTGTATGAAAGTCAAAGGGTCTATGTGATTTTTCTCAGACAATATTTAATTGTTTAGCCTAGTACAGCCACCAGATAGTTAACAATTTGACTGAAAACAGGCTTGGAATTTTGCTGTTTTAGGTATAAAGAAGGGTATGAAAGAATTGAGCTTTTAGAGAATGTATTGTAGGTGAATTATGTGAATGCGCCAGAGTTAATGTATTCCTAGTCCCTGTCAGGCACATAACCCATGTTACTGAGAGACAGAATGTATGTCTGGTGACTCTGACTTGATGACATCCACTGACATCATCTACATGATGATGATGCTGGATACTTATATACAAGTAGTAATTGGGGAACTTCTACTTTAATGGCTGAGTTTGGTAACCAGGTCCAGTGAAACAGGTACTGTACAAGGATCCATGAAATTAACAGAAGCAGGCCGGGTGCGGTGGCTCAAGCCTGTAATCCCAGCACTTTGGGAGGCCGAGACGGGCGGATCACGAGGTCAGGAGATCAAGACCATCCTGGCTAACATGGTGAAACCCCGTCTCTACTAAAAAATACAAAAAAGTAGCCGGGCGAGGTGGCAGGCGCCTGTAGTCCCAGCTACTCGGGAGGCTGAGGCAGGAGAATGGCATGAACCCAGGAGGCAGAACTTGCAGTGAGCTGAGATCCGGCCACTGCACTCCAGCCTGGGCGACAGAGCGAGACTCCGTCTCAAAAAAAAAAAAAAAAAAAAAAAAAAAAAAAAAGAAATTAACAGAAGCAAATATAATGAAAATAGTAGGTAATATTTATTAAACACTTCTGTGCAAAGCACTAAACTAAGGCCTAAACCCACTGTGCTTCCCAACTTGTCTTACATAATTTTCACAAAAACCTGTGATGCATTATTATCATCACTCTTGTTTTTTTTTTTAATTGTTGCTTTTCTTGTAATAACGTTGAGAGAGGTTACATGACTGGTCAAGGGCAAGAAGCCTGTACAATATGGAATTAAGATTTTAAAAAACTGCCATGTCTATAGTTCGTGAATATTTTGCTATTGTACTTCAAAAGAACTGGATTACAACTCTATGATTACCTGGTTTTGTGACTCTGAGAAAGTCACTTATTACTTTAAATTTTTATTTTCTTATTTGTGTTGTAATAAACAATCTAATATCTCTTTGCCTGAAATATGATCTTCCATTTTCTAAAGTTATCCTAAAGAATTTTCCATTTGGAGCATGAAAAAAACAAATCCACGTAACTATACTGTAACATAGAGATGGCACTTTAAATAATGTTTGAGATTTTACATTAACATTCACCATTAAATTTCATATTTTACAATAATTCTTCATAGTGAAAATGTAGTAACTATTTAAACTCAATATTTCTGTTATTATAAACATAATTTCCACTCATTTTTACAGTATACTGTACTTATTGCTATGGCAGAATAATTTGTGTAGTCATTACAATTAAGGAGCTATTTGAGCTATAGTAGCTAAGTCTGCACTCAAAATATTTAGTGATGCCAACATATTTATATATAATACAAATTCAGAGAGTATTAAATTAACATAATGTTTTATAGTATGAGAAATTGGTGCCAAAAGATCTTGCATTTCATACACAATGTGAAATATAATCCCTTGCATGACATATCAAAGTACTAGATTTTAGACTCAGAAATTAATTGTTGAAACAGGGCAGTAATTTATTTTTGAGAAAGTATCATATATAAAATCAAGCCCATGCATTCCCTAGGTTTCTTATACAATTTTTAGTCTAAATATTATGGATGCTATATATATAATATATCAAGTATATAGTGATATATAATAATATACCACACAGAGTAAATATATTGCATATATTCTGTATTTATTATATATTAACATAGTAATATTTTTAGTATCGGAAATATATATTTTTCTGTAAGGATTTATATACATATTCCTTCTGCTTTGATCTTCACTATACATTCTAGGAACTCAGTGCGGCTCATATTGCCTCCTAACTCTCCAAATTTATAACAGAAAGAACATAAACTTAAGTTATTATATTTATTCATGCTGTGATTCCCCAGAAATTGCCGTAATATTATATGTGAAGGAATAAATGCCTTTTCTCTCAATTGCATAATGTTTGTGATTTGGGGTTGTAAGTTACTAGCTTGGCTTATCTAGTAGCTTATAAAACAGAATCATGAAGACCAGAGTCTCTACAAATTACAAGATGCTAGTACCCTACAAACAATGAAGTACTTGGAAGTATACGTTGTTTGCCCTGGTTGAAAATATCTAATAAATGTTGTTTATAGAATATCAAGGCTACATATTCAGGTAAAATGTCTGTGTCAAGTGGAATGCATGTGACTGCAACAGAGCTTGAGAGCTACTGAAGTTCTTCATTTCCTACTTACGTCCCTGAAATATTTGTTTTTTCTTCCTGAAAAGCATATAAAGGGTCCAAATAGATAGATAATAGGAACTTATTAGACAAAGATTTAGACCTGTGTGGACATTCTAAATTGATTTCAGTAAATAATAAGAAATTAAATTGGTTAGTACATTTTATTACCCTCTGAATATTCCTCAGAATATTCACTCAGAGACAAAGGTGAATGTATTTAATGAATACCCACATTGGCATGAAACTGCACCCAAACTAACCTAGTATGCATATTATAAGTAAACAATAAAAGTTATTAATGAATATGTTTGTTTTATAATAGAAGACTATAAATGCTCTCAGAATCATAATATTGGTCTCATTTAATTATGTACATTTGAAAATAAGGCTTTAAGAATAATACAATTTCTAATTTACAGTTTGTTCTGATTTACAAAAAAATTGTTTAAAATGATTTATGAGTATGCTTCATATGTAAAGGCAAGTCCTATATATTTGATGTAGACCTAAATTTCAAAATGCTATCTTGTTCTAACTAGCAATAGATCACATGGAACATTAAGGAGCTATTTGAGCTATAGTAGCTAAGTCTGCACTCAAAATATTTAGTGATGCCAACATATTTATATATAATACACAATTCAAAGAGTATTAAATTAACATAATGTTTTAAATTAAATTAAATTCTACCTAGAAACAAAAGACCAAGAGATAATACAGCTCTGTGGCTACAAGATGTGATGACTGAACTCATTTAATCAAAGTTTAAGTAAAAATTGTGTTTATAACTTAGATATATCTGATACCAGCAATGACTTCAGCAGCATAGACAGAATAATGTCAAGAATTTTGAATAATTATAGAAGAGAAAGAAACCTTAAAAATTGTTTTGTTCCATCTCCTGTCAGGAAATTATGTATCACTGAAGCCATTTACTTTTACCTTTATTTTTTTTATAATTGCCCCCAATATCTTCTAAAATTTATTAGAGAGTGTAAAAATGCTTATTATCCATCAAAAGTATCTGTTATGTTTTGAATTATTTTAAACAACCATATACAGAACTTTGGAAGAGACCAGCTGGAAATATATCTCATTTATGAATAAATATAAAAATTATCTTTAGCATGAAATAAGTATTATTTTGATACCATCTAATTTGTGGAATAAATTTCCCCTCTAGTTTATTGGTGCTGTCTTAAAACTCTTTTAATGGAAAGTTATAAAATAGGAATAATTCAGTCACATATGTCAGTAAGTTTTTTATTCTGCAATTCTTCAAATGGAAATAAAATAATAACAGTAAAAGTGTGATCAGTTTTAGCAATTGTGTTGACTAAAAATGTATGCTTCAATTACTGGATGATTATGTATTTAGCAAGGATGCATAAATTAATGCATTTTTCAAATGCCCATCGCTGATATTCAATGGAATTCATTGCAGCTGAAGAAGAAAGCTATGGAAATAATGAGCAACAGAAATAAAAACGATGTTTTGTTTGCTTGTTTGTTTGTTTGTGTTTTCTTGTCTCTGAGCCAATAAGTATTTCCAAGGAAGAAGACTTTAATCGGGTGCTGCAGCCAAGGAGAATGGGAGATAAAGTCTCAGATCCATCTCACCAGCCAACTAAAGTTGAAGGATTTATACATTAAACAGCTGGGAAGCTGAGGAAGCAGGAATTAGGGAGGGGTAAGGAAGCAACCATGATGGGTGAGGGTTCTGGCATCTCATTCTCTGGGTGTGATGAACAGTAAGTTTCACTACCTTGCCTGAGGATTGGTTTCCTGAGGAACGAATTTCAATGAGACAAATATAAATCTTAAGTTTTAAGACTAGGAAGGGTCAATGTCTATGTTTATTCAAAAATTTATAAATGTTAGTTCTATGAGACAATTGTGCCTTTTCATTAGGAGATAATGAAACTATCTCCATACCGCTTTTGGAAAATGACAGTTATTAAAATATCTTCTTTTAAGGGATTTAAACAAAACAGTAAAAGGATCACTA
>NW_016811385.1:1157389-1163289 GCF_001698545.2 Rhinopithecus bieti
TTTTTTTTTTTTTTTTTGTAATCTATGGGACAAAACATGGCAAGAAATTTAGCACCAAACAATCAGAGATGGAAAGTATTTTGAAATGCTTACTGTTAGAACAAAAATCAACAACCCGTACACATTTTCTAGAAACTTGAGAAATTAAGGATTGTTTTATTTAAAAATAATTAGAAATCAAAATGAAATAGATGAAGTAATAGGTTAAATAAATTTGGAAAATAATTCCCTTAGAATGAAATAGAAACAAAATATGATATCAGAATTCTAATAGCTTACAAAGAAAAAGGCTTTCTGATTATGAAGGTAATTGTCAAATGTTCTTTTTCATCACTACATTTTAAACCTTCTCTGTCATTTGATATCTTTGGCACAGTTCTTATTTTTTTCTGATGAATTTTATTTGTTCATAAGCTGTCTTACTTTCAGGTTTTAAGAATATCTCATTTAATATCAATATAATATAATATCAATACATCTAATATAAACATTTCAATCTTTCATCCTATTTAAAGTGCTCCCCACTTTATTAAATTCCAACCCAATTCTCACCTACTCTCCCAGCTCAGGACTGGTCGAGGCTCTGAAATTTGCAGGAAGAAATGTCAGCACAGATAATTTCTATCCTCTTCTTTATTTCATGTTTTCCCATACTCACTAGGCTCTATTTCAGCCCTCTTGCAGGATCAGGATCAGAGGGGACGTGTGATGAAAAAGACAAAATTGTATGTGGCTGAGGCTATTATTACTGTTCTTCAAGCCTCCTGGCAAGGCAACATCCAGCTAACTTCTTAAATCTCCCCCATGCGTTCCTTGGACAGTCAAACAGTCTTTCTAATAAAAAGGAAATCAGCCTTTCTGATTCCCTTTGGTAGGCAGATCTCTTTTAGAGATTCCCAAATCACCTATTGAATGACATCAGGCTTTGGTGTCCATGCTGTCCTTGGGAAAATGTTTGCTCCTTTGCTTTGCATAACTAGGAACTGAAAATGTAAGATGCACCCACCACAGTCCTCTTCATTTATTTTTGTATTATTTTTAATTTTTTTGTATAAGTTATTGTGGTACAGGTGGTGTTTGGTTACATGAGTAAGATCTTCAGTGGTGATTCGTGAGATTTTGCTGCACTCATCACCTGAGCAGTATACACTGCTCCATATTTGCAGTCTTTTATCCCTCGCTCCCTCTCACTCTTCCCTGCAAGTCCCGAAAGACCATTGTATCATTCTTATGCCTTTGCGTCCTCATAGCTTAGCTCCCACATATCAGTGAGAACATACAATGTTTGTTTTTCCATTCCTGAGTTGCTTCACTTAGAATAATAGTCTCCAATTTCATCTAGGTCACCGCAAATGCGTTAATTCATTGCTTTTTATGGCTCAGTAGCATTCCATCGTATATGTATACCACAGTTTATTTATCCATTCTTTGATGGACATTTGGGTTGGTTACACCATTTTGCAATTGTGAATTGTGCTGCTATAAACATGCAGGTGCAAGTATCTTTTCTGAATAATGACTTCTTTTCTTCTGGGTACATAGTAGTGGGATTTCTGCATCAAATGGTAGTTCTACTTTTACTTCTATAAGAAATCTTCACACTATTTTTCATAGTGGCTGTACTAGTTTACATTCCCACCAGCAGCATAGAAGTATTCCCTGATCACTGCATTCATATCAATATCTATATTTTTATGGACATTCTTGGAGGAGTAAGGTGGTATTGCATTGTGGTTTTGACTTGCATTTCCATGATCATTAGTGATGCTGAGCATTTTTTCATATGTTTGTTGGCCATTTGTACAACTTCTTTTCAGAATTATCTATTAGTGTCCTGAGCCCACTTTTTGATGGGATTTTTTTTTTTTCCCCCTCACTGATTTAGACTCTGGATATCGGTCCTTTGTCAGATATATAGATTGGGAAGATTTTCTCCTACTCTGTGGGTTGTCTGTTTACTCTGCTGACTGTTCCTTTTGTCTTGCAAAAGCTCTTTAGTTTAATTAGGTCCCAGCTATTTACCTTTGTTTTATTGCATTTGCTTTTGGGTTTTTGGTCATGAAATCCTTCCTTAACCCAATGTTTGGAAGGGTTTTCCCAATGTTATCTTCTAGAATTGTTATTGTTTCAGGTCCTAGATTTAAGTCCTTGATCCTTCTTGAGTTGATTTTTGTATAAGGTACAGGATGAGGATCCAGTTTCATTCTCCTACATGTGGATTGCCAATTATCCCAGCACCATTTGTTGAATAAGGTGTCATTTCCCCACTTTATGTTTTTGTTTGCTTTGTTGATGATCAGTTGGCTATAAGTATTTGGGTTTATTTCTGGGTTCTATATGCTGCCCCATTAGTCTACATGTCTATTTTTATACCAGTACCATACTGTTTGGTGACTATGGCCTTAAGGTATAGTATGAAATCAGGTAGCGTGACACCTTCAGATTTGTTCTTTTTGCTTAGTCTTGCTTTGGCTCTGTGAGCTGTGAACTTTTTTTTTGTTTTTGTTTTTTTTTTTTTTTTTGGTTCCATATGAATTTTAGAATTGTTTTTTCTAATTCTCTGAAGAATTATAGTGGTATTTTGATGGGGATTGCCTTGAATTTATAAATTGCTTTTGGCAGTATGGCCATTTTCACAATATTAATTCTACCCATCCATGAGCACGGGATATGTTTCCATTTGTTTGTGTTATCTATGATTTCTTTCAGCAGTGTTTTCTAGTTTTGCTTGTAGAGGTCTTTTGACTCCTTGGTTAGGTATATTCCTAAGTCTTTCTTTTTTTCTTTGCAACTATTTTAAAAGGGGTTGAGTTCTTGATTTTATTCTCTGCTTAATCACTGT
Source organism: Rhinopithecus bieti (assembly GCF_001698545.2). NCBI lineage: Eukaryota > Metazoa > Chordata > Mammalia > Primates > Cercopithecidae > Rhinopithecus > Rhinopithecus bieti. The sequence continues at coordinate 1,160,232 of NW_016811385.1, forward strand.
TAGTGTATAGAAGAGCTACTGATTTGTTTACAATAATCTTGTATCTGGAAACTTCGCTGAATTCTTCGATCAGTTCTAGGAGCTTTTTGGAGGAGTCTTTAGGGTTTTCCAGGTAAACTATCATATTGTCAGCCAACAGTGACAGTTTGACTTCCTCTTTACTGAATTGGATGCCCTTTATTTCCTTGTCTTGTCTGATTGTTCTGGCTACAACTTCCAGTACTATGTTGAAGAGAAGTGGTGACAGTGGGCATCCCTGTCTTGTTCCAGTGCTCAGAGGGAGTGCTTTCGACTTTTCCCCATTCAGTATTATGTTTCCTGTGGGTTTGTCATAGATGGCCTTTATTACATTAAAGTGTGTCCCTTGTATGCTGATTTTACTGAGAGTTTTAATCATAAACAGATGCTGGATTTTGTTGAACGCCTTTTCTGCATCTATTGAGATGATCATGTGATTTTGGTTTTTAATTCTGTTTATGTGGTGTATCACAGTTGTTGACTGGCATATGTTAAATCATTCCTGCACCCTTAGTATGAAACTCATTTGATTATGGTGGATTATCTTTTTGATATGTTGTTGAATTCGGTTAGCTAGTATTTTGTTAAGAATTGTAGCATCTATGTTCATCAAGGATATCAGTCTGTAGTTTTCTTTTTGGTTATGTTTTTTTCCTGGTTTTGGTAATAGGGTGATTCTGACTTCATGAAATGAATTAGGGAGGTTTCCTTCTTTCTCTGTCTTGTGGAACAGTGTCAAAAAGATTGGTAAAAGTTCTTGTCCAATGGGAAAATATCACAATCCTAAACATAAATGCACCTAACACTGGAGCTCTCAAATTTATAGAACAATTCCTAATAGACCTAAGTAATGAGATAGACAGCAACACAGTAATAGTGAGGGACTTCAATACTCCACTGACAGCACTAGACAGGAGAGCAAGACAGAAAGTCAACAAATAAACAATGGATTTAAACTATACCATGGAACAAATGGACTTCACAGCTATACACAGAACATTTCATCCAACAACTGCAGAATACACATTCTATTCAAGAGTACATGGAACTTTATCTAAGATAGACCATATGGTAGGCCATAAAACGAGCCTTTATAAATTTAAGAAAATTTAAATTATATCAAGCACTCCTTCAGACCACAGTGGAAAAAACTGGAAATCAACTCCAAAAGGAACCTTCCAAACTATGCAAATACATGGAAATTAAATAACTTGCTCCTGAATGAGCATTGGGTCAGAAACGAAATCAAAATGAAAATTAAAAAATTATTCGAGACACTAGGAGAGAGGGCGGAGCAAGATGGCCAAATAGGAACAGCTCCAGTCTCCAGCTCCCAGTGTGAGCGACACAGAAGACAGGTGATTTCTGCATTTTCAACTGAGGTACTGGGTTCATCTCTCTAGGGAGTGCCAGACAATCAGTGCTGGTCAGGTGCTGCAGCCCGACCAGCGAGAGCTGAAGCAGGGCGAGGCATCCCCTCACTTGGGAAGCACAAGGGGGAAGGGAATCCCTTTTCCTAGCCAGGGGAACTGAGACATACAACACCTGGAAAATCGGGAAAATCGGGTAACTCCCACCCCAATACTGCACTTTACCAAGGGTCTTAGCAAACGGACACGCCAGGAGATTATATCCCACACCTGGCCGGGAGGGTCCCACACACACGTAGCCTCCCTCATTGCTAGCACAGCAGTCTGTGATCCAACCACAAGGCAGCAGTGAGGCTGGGGGAGGGGTGCCCACCATTGATGAGGCTTAAGTAGGTGAACAAAGCTGCTGGGAAGCTCTAAGTGGGTGGAGCTCACAGCAGCTCAAGGAGGCCTGCCTGTCTCTGTAGACTCCACCTCTGGGGACAGGGCACAGCTAAACAACAAAAACAACAACAAAAACAAAGCAGCAGAAACCTCTACAGAAGCAAACAACTCTGTCTGATAGCTTTGAAGAGACCAGTGGATCTCCCAACACAGATGTTGAGAAATAAGAAAGGACAGACTACCTGCTCAAGTGGGTCCCATACCCCTGAGTAGCCTAACTGGGAGATATCCCGCACTAGGGGCAGACTGACACCCCACACCTCACACGGTGGAGTAACCCCTGAGAGGAAGCTTCCAAAGCAAGAATCAGACAGGTATACTCGCTGTTCAGCAATATTCTATCTTCTGCAGCCTCTGCTGCTGATACCCAGGCAAACAGGGTCTGGAGTGGACTTCAAGCAATCTCCAACAGACCTACAGCTGAGGGTCCTGACTGTTAGAAGGAAAACTAACAAACAGGAAGGAAACCCACAACAAAACCCCAACAGTATGTCACTATCATCAAAGACCAGAGGCAGATAAAACCACAAAGATGGGGAAAAAGCAGGGCAGAAAAGCTGGAAATTCAAAAAATAAGAGCGCATCTCCCTCTCCAAAGGAACGCAGCTCATCACCAGCAACAGATCAAAGCTGGACGGAAAACGACTTTGATGAGATGAGAGAAGAAGGCTTCAGTCCTTAAACATCTCAGAGCTAAAGGAGGAATTACGTACCCAGCGCTAAGAAACTAAAAATCTTGAAAAAAGAGTGGAAGAATTGATAACTAGAATAATTAATGCAGAGAAGTCCATAAACGAACTGACAGAGATGAAAACCATGACACGAGAAATATGTGGCAAATGCACAAGCTTCAGTAACCGACTCGATCAACTGGAAGAAAGAGTATCAGCGATTGAGGATCAAATGAACGAAATGAAGCAAGAAGAGAAATATAAAGAAAAGAGAAGAAAAAGAAATGAGCAAAGCCTGCAAGAAGTATGGGATAATGTAAAAAGACCAAAACTATGTCTGATTGGAGTGCCTGAAAGTGAGGGGGAAAATGGAACCAAGTTGGAAAACACTCTTCAGGATATCATCCAGGAGAACTTCCCCAACCTAGTAGGGCAGGCCAACATTCAAATTCAGGAAATACAGAGAATGCCACAAAGATACTCCTCAAGAAGAGCAACTCCAAGACACATAATTGCCAGATTCACCAAAGTTGAAATGAAGGAAAAAATCTTAAG
>NW_016811385.1:1165695-1191586 GCF_001698545.2 Rhinopithecus bieti
ATTCCTCAAGGATCTAGAACTAGAAATACCGTTTGACCCAGCCATCCCATTACTGGGTATATACCCAAAGGATTATAAATCATGCTGCTATAAAGACACATGCACACGTATGTTTATTGCAGCACTATTCACAATAGCAAAGACTTGGAATCAACCCAAATGTCCATCAGTGACAGACTGGATTAAGAAAATGTGGCACATATACACTACGGAATACTAAGCAGCCATAAAAAAAGGATGAGTTCATATCCTTTGTAGGAACATGAATGCAGCTGGAAACCATTGTTCTCAGCAAACTATGGCAAGAACAGAAAACCAAACACCGCATATTCTCACTCATAGGTGGGAACTGAACAATGAGATCACTTGGTCTCGGGAAGGGGAACATCACATACCGGGGCCTATCATGGGAGGGGGGAGGAGGGAGGGATTGCATTGGGAGTTATACCTGATGTAAATGACGAGTTGATGGGTGCTGACGAGTTGATGGGTGCAGCACACCAACATAGTACAAGTATACATATGTAACAAACCTGCACGTTATGCACATGTACCCTAGAACTTAAAATATAATAAGAATAAAAAAAAATTTTTTTCAGAGCCTTCAATAAATAAAGGAACATGCCAAAGGGTGGTCTAGAATAGTAATACTATTCCCATAAATATTAAAACCTGGATGGAATTTAATGTCATTAAAAAACAAAGGATAATTTAACTAACTTTTGATAATATGTGTAGAATTTAACAAAATGAGTCTCATTGTTCCACTCATCGAAACATATGATGTAATATTTTAAAATATCATTGAGAAAGCTAAATCATTCAATTATTACTTTGTTTTGAGAACTGCACTTATCTGTACTAATTGAATTTATTTTAAATTGTGTTTGTCAATTGACTGAATATTGTTTTCATTTTTGAAAAATCCATGGGTCTTGTTCATGATTTCATGAATAACTTATACGGACTTATTAAATTTACCATTGATACAAATGTGGAGGTGAATATGAAAACTATATGAACTTTATAGGCTAAAAGTGTTATTAGCTCACAATAGCAAAATAGGCTCTGTTAGGGATGAAGTTTGAAACCCAGCTAAAATGAGTTTCAAAGAATGAGATACAAATACCAAAATCTAAATTAACTATGGAACTGATATTAATATAGTATTATTCAGCACAGTAAAAATAATTCCACCGTGGTTTTCACACACATGATTTCCTTTTATGTATTTTAAAGGACCTGCTTTTTCAGTCCTTTCATTTTCTTTTTTAATTCTTTATTTTATTTTAATGGTATGTTCTAGAGTTTTGATATGGTGAAAATTATCTTGTATTGGTTTGAAGCACAGGATGTGATATATTTAATTTTAGGTTAGAATATTTATATTTTAATAAATTTATATAAAAATTAAATACATCTTTTAAAAGGTTTGTATATAAGATTATATATGTATGTGTGCATATATACACTACATATTTTATATTATATATTAATATATACCACATTATATTTATATACAATGTACTATATATAATGTTACCCTTCCCTTCACTCACAGTTTTTAGAGAAAATCAAAGGTGATTTTAGTTAATATGGGATATTTGTCCTTTCCTTCTTGTTTCCTTCCTTCCTTCCTTTGTTTCTTCCTTCCTTCCTTTCTCCTTATCTTCTTTCCTTCATTTATTCCTTCTTTTTTCTCCTTCTTTCCTTTCTTCTCTCCTTCTTACCTTTCTTCGTTAAAAAGTAATACAGATATTAATGCCCTCAAAACCTGAGCTTGCTTTTCAATTATTATGTCATGAAATATATTTTGGGCAAATGGACACTGTGTCTCATAATCTATTCTATTCTTTCTGTACAATTTAGTTAACCATTTCTTTTCTGATGACCATTCACATTATTTCTATTTTTTTTTTTTCTAGAAGCAGTGCTATAATAAACTTCTATTTACCTGTGTGTGTGTAGATGTGTGTGTTTCTTTCTTGCTTTTTGTCTGAGTGCTTTTGTTTCTGTCGGATAAGCCACATATTCACGTACATATACATGAGGATGAATATACACTTGGGTTAGAAATCATGAATTTACACCAATGAATACGTTTAATTCCAATTCATTCCACAGGGTTTCTTCTTCTCTCCCTCAGTCTTTATTTGCTCCCTTTTACATCCTGTCTCTGAAAAAAATATCTTTACATTAACCCATAGGTCAATCCTATAATAATAACAGTTTCAGAATTTCTTCAGAAGTATGGGCATTTTTTATTGTCCTTAGTATGGCTACAAGATTATGAACTATAACCATTATCTTTTGGCTTACCAATATAAAAAGCAAGAGGAGATAAAGCATTTCCCCTTCTATATCTAACATTTTCTCTTTTCCACTTCCAGATTATGATACATGTATCATTTTATGTTTTTAAACTGAGCTAATTAGGCCAGGCATGGTGGTTCACGCCTGTAATCCCAGCACTTTGGGAGGCTGAGGTGGGCAGATCACCTGAGGTCGGGAGTTCGAGGCCAGCCTGATGAATGTGGAGAAACCTCATCTTTACTAAAAATACAAAAAAAAAAAAAAAAAAAAAAAAAAAAAAAAANCGTATACAACTCCAATGACAACTATGTTTCTTCTGGACTCAAGCTCATCCCTATAGAAAGTTTAACTGCTGAGAAAAGTCACTACAATATTTTCATACAGGTAAAAGGTGGAAATTAACATTAGGGATAATGTTGAGGTATAAAAATTGATGTAGGTGAAATTGGAGTGGGTTGTAAAAGCATATTATTTGCCCCCATTTTTTTAAAAAAAAAAAAAAAAAAAAAAAAAAAAAAAAAAAAAAAAAATAGACTGGCATGGTGGCACATGCCTGTAATCCCAGCTATTTTGGAGGCTGAGGCAGAAGAATAGCTTGAATCTAGGAGGTGGAGATTCCCGTGAGCCAAGATAGCATCATTGCACTCCAGCCTGGGCAACAAGAAACAAGAGTGAAACTCAAAAAAAAAAAAACAGCAACAACAACAAAAAAACCTGAGCTGATTTTAATAATATCAGTGGGTTGTATCAAAGTTGTATGTTGGTTGTGATATTACGTTATAGTCTTCCACTTGTTACCATTGTGGGAAACTGCATAAAATGTACATGAGTTCTCTTTGTGTAGCTCATAAATTGGGAAGATGGCATTCCAATCTGTTCTTTTAAAATGCATGATGGTACAAAACACTTTCTCTTTCACAAGCTAATGTAAAATCAACCATATTTCTAGCATAGATGCACCTCCCTGCATCCTAAATCTTGATACAGACTTATTTCTGTTTAATTAGATTTGAGGTAAAACAGGTCAACATCTGCACAGCATATCCCCACCCTCAAAAATATTGCTTCCTGTTCTGAAAAGTTCCCTTCTGCTGTTTGACTATTTAAATACATGTGTTCTCTGGTATAACTACTCATTAGTTTCTTCCAAATTGTTGTTCCCATTAAACCACTTCACAATGATTACTTTTTATCTTTAACTTTGTGTGTGTGTGAAAGATAAAACAATACTGTTTAAAATAGGAAAAAAAACATCTTTTCTGAGTTTATTATGTTAGACTTTTATCTGTTTAGATATGTAGATTGTAACTGAAGTTCTGATTATTAGGTGATGACAGCAATCTATATAACAGATTTCCTAGAAAAGTTTCGTACACATTTCTTCAAATTTAAAGAATGTAATTACTGCTTTGCAATTTATGTTTTTGTTGTTGTTGTTGTTGCTTGTTTGTTTGTTTTTTGTAAGACAGAGTCTTGTTCTGTCACCCATGCTGGAGTGCAGTGGCGTGATTTTTGCTCACTGCAACTTCCACCTCCTGGATTCAAGGGATTCTCCAGCCTTAGCCTCCCGAATAGCTGGTATTACAGACGCATGCCTCCGTGTACAGCTAATTTGTATGCGTGTGTGTGTGTGTGTGCGTGTGTGTGTGTATTTTTAGTAGAGACGGGGTTTCACCGTGTTGGCCAGGGTGGTCTCAATCTCGTGATCTCCTGATCCGCCTGCCTGTGCCTCCCAAAGTGCTGGAATTACAGGTGTGAGCCACCGCGCCCGGCCTGTGCTTTTTATTTACTTATTTTTAATGTAATAGACTCTTATTTATGTTTTTAATAAATGATATAGTGGTTCAAATTGGGTTAGGATAATATAGCCCAAATAACATGGTTGGAGATAAAGAGAGAAAACTATTTCGAACAAAATATATGTCTAATTTAAAGAAGGGTGTATAGAGAAACATTCTATTTCTAGGAATAGTTAAACACAAAAGATACATTAACATTATTTTATGACCCCAATACAAGCTAATTTTATACATGGTAATCACCAAGTTTCCAGCTGAAACTTTATAAACATAGGCACTATACTTGATATTCTTTGAAGTCATATAGCTAAATTATTAATATGTTTTTCATGACTGTAATTTTTTCTTCTCCTGACAGTCAGAAAGGGTATTTCCTTACTATTTATTTTCTCTTTAGTTTTAAGAAAATAAATTGTTTCACTTTAAGTTACCTTGACATTTTGTTATTTGTAAGAGTTTGGGTTTGTATCAAAATGTGATCACATTTTTTTTATTATATAAGTATGAAAGCAACCTACTATAAGACATAAAGCATAAACAGTCTTAGATTTACTTAATGTTAAGCAATGTATATAAAAAGAAAACTAATATTTTATGGTAATTTTATCATTATTAACCTGACCTAAATCTTTCACAATTTTGTGATGGAAAATGTAATGTATCTACATAAGGAAGCTGTTGTTCTATAAGAAAATTAACATTGGCTTTGAATCAAGAGATATGAATATGGGTTCCAGTTCTGTGTTAAATAGCAAAGAAAATTTGGTCAAGATAGTAAACTAGATTCAAACCTGTTTTCTAATTTATAAAATAAGAAAATTGTTAAGTATTCCTACCTGTATCCCATATAAATTGCTACATGTATTATTGAATTTTGAGATTCTCAATAAAGGTGCCGAGGAACTGGGATGGAGAAAGAATGGTCTTATCATATGTTGTTACTACAGAAATTGTGTGTCTATGTATTTAAAAAATATACTTTAACACATAACTCTACTGCATATAATAATTGACTAAACATGGATTTGGATTTTAGTAAAAAAGTCTAAAATTATAGCAGTTATTCAACAAAACATAGAACATTTTTGTGACACTGAGTTAGATGAAGATTTCTAGATACAGCAACAAAGGAAAATCTATAAAGAAAATAATTTGATAAATTGAACATCAAAATTAAGAATCTCTGCTATTGGACAGAAAAGAGCTTAAAGTATAAAATAGTAAACCACATGTGTGTGAGGGTGTGTTATAGATGCAAATCACATAGCTGATAACAAATTTGCATATATAATATATAAATAAGCCTCAAAATTAAGTATTAAGGAAATGACTAAATAGAAATGGAAAAAAGATTTAGATATTGAAGGGATATTTCACCAGATAAATATATGGATAGAAATTTAGCAGTTCCCACATCATTAATCATTAGGGCAATTTTAATGTAAACCATAGATTCATGTCAGTTAGATTACCTAAAATGAAAACCTGACAATGTCAAATATTGCTGAGGATGGAAATCAACTTGAACTCATTCATTGCTGGTTGGTTCTTTGACACATAGCTTTGGTGGATCTAAGGTATGGACTTTGAAAACAATTTTGGAAGTTTCTTTTAAAGTTAGACAAACTTTGTTATCATATGATGCATATTCTATTTACCCAATAAAAAACAGATTCACTCAAAAATCTGCATGCAAATATTAATAGCTGTATTTTTTTAAATAACCAGCATGGAATGAAAACAATGTCTTTAATCTGCTCAGTAGTCAAACTCACTTTGGAATGAACAATGGAATCCTACTCATAAATGAAAAAGAATAAACTATTGCTACTCTCGACAACATGAATGGATTTCAAATGCATTATGGTAAATTCAGTAAGTGAAACACAAAAGACTACATGTTGTGCAATTCCATCTATTTGACATTTCAGGAAAAGTAAAACTATAGATACAGAAAACATATCATTGGTTTCCTGGGATTGGGGAAGGAGGTGACTTGAAAGAGGCATGGCAGAATTTTAATTGTGCTGGAACTCTTCAATGTTATGACTGAAGTGGTTACCAGAGGAGATGTCTTTGTCGACACTTACAGAACCGTTCATTAAAAGGGATAAATTTTAATGGATGTAAGTCATACCTTCAAAAATCTGAAAAAAATTAAATATTATTTAAAAATTAAAGGTCTTTTATTTCCGCTGTTACCATTCTCACTACTTATGCAATTCATTCACTTTCTGATCTAACCAGATCTTAGGGAATTTATTAGTAAAAATCCTTTGCTTTTTTACATTTTTTTTTTTTTCTTTAGCTTGGACAATTCTTTTCTCCTAATCAGCTCCTTTTCCTGATAGAAGATTAGTTAATTTTATTTATTCTCAGTATTTAATTTTGATTATAAATCTTGGGTTGGCTTCAAAACAGGTTCATTTACCCTTTGTTATAAAAATTAAGGTAATAGTTTTTGGCAGTTCTTCTGGTTTTCATGAAAAAAAATGTAGTTGGTAAAATTCCAGATTAACTTTAATCAACCTTTAAACTGTGACCACAGTAGATGTATCACTTGCTAGACCTAATACATTCCCAGAATCCCTTTTCAATATCTTATTGGCTACAGAAAGATTCCAGTGTGATTTTTTAAAAAAATGAACAGGCCCGGGCACAGTGGCCACCTGTAATCCCAGCACTTTGGGAGCCGAACGGGCGGATCACGCGCAGGAGATCCAGACCATCCTGGCTAACATGGAAACCCCTTCTCCTACGTAAAAAATACAAAAACTAGCCGGTGCGACGGACGGGCGCCTGTAGTCCACTACTCGGAGGCTGAGCAGAGAAATGGATGTCACCCGAGGGCGAGCTTTCAGTGAGCTGAGATCCGGCACTGCACTCCAGCCTGGCGACAGAGTGAAGACTCCCATCTCAACAAAAAGAAAAAAAAAAAAAAAAATGAAGCAGTCAGTCGCAATTTGAAGCCTACAAACATTTGTGGTTTTTTTTTTTTTTTTTTTTAATTTAAATTTAATTTTTTACCTGTTAAAGTGGGCAGCAGTTAGTACAAAAATTTCTATCTTTCCCTAAATTCTCTTTCAGCTTCTCTAGCTTTTAGGAGCAGTTGTGCGTGCTTTGCTTGCTATGATGAAAGACTTTTCTTCAGAATACACATGCCAATAAGCCAGAAGCAATAAGAACAGGTAGAGAGCTCATTACATTCTCATGATTTCATGCATCTGAGTTCATGAATTATTTTGTTATCCACACTTTATATTCTTCATACCTTCCAACCACCTACACTGTGGACTTCAAGTTCTAGCATCATTATAAGAATTAGACATGCAGACAGAGCTTTAGAGAGACTGTTTAACTGATCTCAAAATTGTGTAAGATAAGATTCTACCTTCCTCTCTCTTGCTCACATAGATAGATAGATAGATAGAGTGATATACGTTTACACAACTGTAACTGGTATACAATTCAAATAGAATTTTCTACTGTAAGCATTCCTTCATCCCAAGTCTCTGATTTTTCTATTTTATTTTCTCCACAATTTTATTTTTCCATCGTTTCACAGTTTGCACTGGCACATACATATTCTTTTACTAGTCTGTATGCCTCACTGAGTGAATAGTCATTAAAAGAGAAAACCATATTTTCTCATTTACACAATATCATGAATGCTTTGTGAAGCATCTGGAGAAGAGAAGTTGACATTTTGTTGATGTTGTTTTAAATTAATTAATTAGTGTAATGATATAGAATATCATTACAATATCTAGCACTCATTACAGCCAAAGAGTTTTTATTTGACATTAATATGAAATCATTGAAAGCTTTTGATCAAAGTTGTATCATGCTGTGAATATCCCTGGGTGAATGAAAAGCAAGGAAATCACCTCAATTTGTTGCAGCTCTTCAAATAAGAAGACACACTAGGATATAAAAGGACAAATGCAAATAAAAGCATGAAAATAACAGATTATTATGAAGAACAAGAGAAGTTAGAGTTGATACCAAAGTGTTGAGCCTTGGTATTTAGGAGTATTCTGTGAGGAAGTGCATACAGGGAAAAAATTGGGATGGTTGTTTAATTATGAAATCAGTTTTAAATGTATTCAACTTGTGTGTTGGTTTGATAATTCTAAACAAATATTTGCCAGGTAGTTGGAAATTTAGAATGAAGTCATTAAGCAACCTTGTTGAAATGTACATAAATGTATAAATCAGTAGAAATAATACTAAAGCCCTCAGAGTGGGATTGCATCACATGTGCATAGTTTTGTGTGTGTGTGGGGGGGTGTATTAGTCTGGTCTCACACTGTTAATAAAGACATACCCAAGACTGGGTAATTTATAAAGGAAAGATGTTTAATGGACTCACAGTTCCATATGGCTGAGGAGGCCTCACAATCATGGTGGAAAGCAAGAAGGAGCAAGTCACATCTTATATGGATGGCAGCAGGCAAAGAGGGAGAGTTTGTGCAGGGGAACTCCTCTTCATAAAACCATCATATGTCACGAGACTTATTCACTCTCACGAGAACAGCTTGGGAAAGACCCATCCCCATGATTCATTACCTCCCACTGTGTCCCTCCCATGACACGTGGGGATTGTGAGAGCTACAATTCAAGATGAGATTTGGGTGGGGACACAGTCAAACTATATCATTGTGTAAAAGTTTGATTTAATTATTTTAAAATTTGAAACCAATTGTCATTTGGTGGTGGCATTATAAATAGTTTCAATTAATTAATTAATTTATATCTTAGTCCAAAATAGTGTGATGTAATGCATTAAATGAAACAGTATGTTTACAACTAGGAAAACACTCTTAGTTTAATAGAAAAAAACTAGGTTTTGTTCTTACAAATCTCATTGAGGTTTCATTTCTTCATTTGTGAAATAGAGATGGAATATTCATGATTACTGTGATGACTAAATAAATGTGCGATGACTTAGCACAGTTTCTAGAAATAGCAGATGTTCAATAAGTGGTAGGTACATGTATATGTTAATCTGGAAGCTGAAGGAGTAAGGACAGACATACAGTGTGGGATTCTGTGAAATTAGACAGAGACAAGAAGCTATTGAGTGCGTACTTGGGAGATGATGTACAGGCTGCAGTAAGAGATGGCAAAGGTAGTAGAGTACTGAGAAAGAAGCACAGAGACAGTCTGATTACTTAGGAATCTTTACTAAAAATTGAACAAGATATTCCAACTAATATCGTGAAACTGATTTTGCATATAATTTATTCTTTATATGCAACCCAATTGTGACTCTTGAATTTTGAAAAATATGTTTATCCACATTTTAGCATAAGTTTATAGTGAGCTATTAATCCACATATAAGGTCCTAAAGGTATTTGGCTCAGTAATTTATAAGTTGCATTAGAATTTTTGGGAAATGATCATATGACATCAATTGTCATTCCAATACATATCCTAATAAGAATTACAGGGGAAAGTAATATAAGTCTAATTTTGTTTCACCTCTTTTATTTTCTGGGAGTAAATATTCCTCCAGAGGAATTCCTAACATAATATGTGCTAGTGGAAAGGAAAAAATGTCTGCTTGCAGAGAGATTAGACAACTAGAGGGCATGAAGCCATCTGATTTTGACTACATTTCCCTAGAGTAATGCAGTCATTCTCTATTTTCAAAGGTGAGAATCCGGAAAATTAAACAGAGTAAATTTATGAGTTGATGAACTCACTTTTTGGAGTTTTGTCTACTTCCTATTTTTTATAATGCTCTAGGGTTCTTTTCTTAATAGGTTTATGTAGGACATGTAAGAGCCAGAACCATAAATTGTGTGTAATATACTTTCCTCTAAAATTAGTTTAGTAGATGTCCTAATATTTTATGTTTTAGAATGTTTGTGCAAAAACAGTTTAGGAAATCTTAAGTCTTGAATAGTTTCTCCAGTCAAGCATGCTGATTACCTCCTTGCCTGAAATAAATGGTAACTGATTTTAGTTTTCTAAGAGAATCCAATTTCATTCCTTGAATATACACATAAACTCTGAAGAAGATGAATTTGATTTAAATAGAAATACACATTTAGGCATGCTTCACTGTGTAAATATTGACACATCTCATAAGCAAACAAAATAAATGATACCATTCAGGTTGAAGAGGTTCTTTACTACAACCTACCATCTCTTTATACCTAATAGGTTAACTTGGAAGAGTTAAAGAATATTTATTAGTTTAAAATTTCATATTTCAGAACATAAGGTAAGCCCAGAAGAGACAAATTTTGTTCAACTTTAAATATTAATAAAATGGACTTTGGAACAATATGTAAAAGAAAACTTTAACATGTGATAAATCTATTTTGAATGTGAGAAGAATGTATCTCATGTAATTAAAAATGACATGTTTTAGTCTATTCTACATCATTTTAAACATTTATTGAAGTAGGAAAAAATAATCAGTGTAATTTGTTTACTTTGAAAAATGATCTTGGTTACTTCATTCTTTTTTCATTAACTTGGGGCTTGTCTCCTCAACTCTATTTTAGATTCTTACATTAAGGTAAATTTCAGTATGTATCTACATATTTACTTGTGAATAAATACTTGGTAATGATAATCTGCATCATGTTTTTATAATACTTTCTGGTTTTACTCTTAAATTTTTTAATGGGTGTCAGGACTTTTTAAGGGCAATATTTATTCAATGCTTGATTCCACCATTAAACCGTGGCTTAAATTATGTTGAAATAATGGTCAAATGTATTAATTCATTTATTATCTATCTATGTTCCAGAAACTGTTCTAGCCACTGGTGATAAAATATTAAAGAATAGACAAAGTCCCTAATTTTTTGAAATGTATTTTATGTGACAGTAGGCTAGTAATAGCAAGTACATAATATAATAAGTGATACAGCAATGGAAAGATAAAACAGAGTAGAGGGACTTTAGAAAAATAAGGATAGGATGGCCAGGGAAAACCACCCTGAGGAGATAAGATTTGAACAGAGATTGAATAATGTGAAGGTGTGAGTCATGTAAGATATTAAACAATGTACTCCTGGGCAGAGGGAATACCACATGCAAACTCTGAGTCTAGAAAACTCTTGGAGTATTTGAGAAGTATGAGGAACACCAGGTGGGCCAGGGTAGAACTTGTGGGGATATGGAGAGAAAGGATATGTGGTAGAAGAGGAAGAAGAAGACTAGATTAATGCCAGATTATCAAGGGTCTTAAAGCCAACAACCTGAATATAATACAGTATGCATGATTTGGAGGGAGGCAAGAGAGGAGTCCTATAACCAGTTAGGAGATTAGTTAGTTAGTAGGTTAATATAGTAGTCCAGAATAAAGACTATGGTTGCTGGCATTAGAGTTAGGTAGAAGGTAAGAGTGTGAGAGGATGCTACATTGTGGGCAACAAGTTGTTGAGACTGGATGATCAGTTCATGGGAAGAAAAGACTGATAGGAAAGTCACAACATTTTTGTTTTTGTTTTTTCCCTGACCATTTGGATGAATGGTAACTAATTATAATCTGATAAAGACTGAAAATGGTTTTCTCTTTGTAATATGTGAAATCTGCAAGTTCTTTTGGACATCCTACTGGAGTCATGAAGGTGGGTCTTGATAAACATATTTTGACCTTAATGAAGATGTTAGTGCTTATATATAAATCTATTTAAAGCCATAGCATTTTATAATATCTTTAGACAAACAGGGTTGTGGACGGCAAAGCAAAGAAAAATGAAGAGGACTGTGACCTGAGGCATTTTAATATCCAGCTTTAGGAATTGAGGAATTTAAAAGAAAAATGAGAGGAAAAGTAAGTGAAGCAGAAAGAAATCTGTATAGTATAGTGTGTCTAAATCCAAGAGAAGAAATGTTTTAGATAAAAGTAGAAGATAATTTGTGTGAATGATTCAGAGCTAGAGGTCTAATAATTGACTATTACATTTATAAAGCTGGAGGTTCTTGTGACCTTGACAATTAGTTTAAAAATGATTGAAATAGACTAAAAAGCACCAAAAAATGTTGGTTATGTGCAATGAACATCAAAGACTATGAGGAAAATTTTAGTAGAACTTTGCTATAAAAATGGATGAAGTTGGATTATATAGGGAAACGAGGAGCCAAAATAACTTTTCTTTTTAAATGTAGGGAATTATGCTTACAGAATAATGTGAATAATCTAGTAGAAGAGAAAATGTTGGTGATATTATTACTGGAAGGATAAAGCACAGTAGTCACTCTATTTAACAAGATGGCATGGGACCCAGAGCAAAGGGAAATTATTGTCCTTAGATAGGAGTATGAGCAGGCTGACACAGGAGGAAGGCACAGTAAATGGGGACAAGTGAAGATGGTTTGACATGTTTGGCAATAGGGACAATACAGTGTGAGCAGGAAGGGAGTATTGAAGTTTTTAAGAAAGAAGAGATAATGTGATTTAGTTAGTCTGAGAGAGGACATTTAATTTAAAGAGTAGGGACAAGATGTTGAGGGCTCACTTCTAATTTGAAGTCATAAACTTAAATTAACAGTGGTCAGCACGGTTGTGTGTGTGTGTGTGTGTGTGTTTCTCCATCAACTATTAAGGGCTGAGTAGATGCAGACTTGAACTACTAGTTAATTAAAGAGAGAAATAAGAAGTCTGAAAATGGATGATGAATAGTGATTATAATGATATAACATTGAGTCAGTTGTCTACTTATCTTATTTTCTGAGATGGAGTCTCGCTTTATCACCCAGGCTGGAGGGCAGTGGGGGAATCTTGGCTCACTGCAAGTTCCACCTCCCGGGTTCACGCCATTCTCCTGTCTCAGTCTCCCGAGTAGCTGGGACTACAGGCGCTCGCCACCATGCCCAGCTGTTTTGTATTTTTACTAGAGATGGGTTTTCATCTAGTGTTAGCCAGGATAGTCTCGATCTCCTGACCTCATGATCTGCCCGCCTTGGCATCCCAAACTGCTGGGATTACAGGCATGAGCCACTGCGCCCGGCCTGTCTTACCTTCAATCTATTTATTTAAGGGAAGTCTCTCAACTTTTAGCTGAAACTTGAAAGCTGTGTAAACTTGGTCAGGTTATTTATCTGACATGTTTTCTTACTTATAAAGTGTGTGCAATAATACAGCCAATATAGAATGTATAGCACTTAGCATGTCAGATATCATCATTGTTGCTGTGTTCATTGTCACCATTATTGTAGAAATTAGTATTAGCTAATTTCTGGAATCAGTTATTATTTTTCTCACACATTCCTAAAATAGCTAAAGCCTACTAACCTTATTCAGAAATAAGTGCCTGTACTGTCTTGTGATTTCAACATAAATTTGGAATTTGATACATTAATACAGATTTATAGATATATATTTAACAGAAATATTATCAACTTTTTCCTTAATGCATATGCCAGGAATGATATGTCAATAAGGAAAAATTAGAATATTTGTGGAGATTTTTTAAGATGCATGTTCAGTGAGATGTCACATTTAAAATTCATGCTAGTAATTAAAATCGAAATGTTCTATGTCATGACTTTGGTGGTGGTTACATGACTACACAGTTTGCCAAAATTCCTCAAATTAAGCATATCAAAGTGTAAAATTCATGGTATTCGTTTTGTTGTGTGTAAATTATATCTCAATGAAACTAATAATTTTTTAAAAAATTACTCATTGGAATTTTTCTTCGCGATAGGATACTACTGGTTAACCAGAAAAATAGAAATAAATTTCTCTTTAACTACAAACATTAAAAAAAACTCTTAAGCCTCTCCTCAAGATCTGACTGGTAAAACCCATGTAGAATCACTGACTAGCAGTGGCAGCAATTAGACCCCAACCAACAAAAGATTCATGAAAAATACCTGAGTGTGGAGAGCACTTGAAGAAGCAAACTTTTGTTTCTTTTGTAAAATGTTATGAAATAGCCTATTAAATTCAACAATCAAAAAACAATGAATAAATATTTTTAAAGAAATGCAAAACATAATATGTATGTACATATGACCTCTCAGTGATTTCCTAAATTAAAATGCTGTATAATAAAACAAATGTTAATATTATTGTGTTGAGCAAAAAAATTAACTAATAATAAATTTATAATTTTGCAGTCATAAACTTGAAAATTGTTTTTCTTCTCTTCTGAGTATATTCTAATAATAACTGGTTAGCGGCTTAATTAGCATATCTGAAAACCATGAAGAAATTTGTTTTCTCTTCCTTTTATTACTAAGCAGTTCTGAATTATTAGATATCACGTGCCTACATATAGCATAGTTTCATACAATTATTTTTATTTTTAATAATAATAACAACTTTTAAAATCACATCCCATCGTCCAGGAATTTTAACTATATTACCTCATGTAACCTTCACAACTAGACAATGGTACATACTATTGTCACTCAAATTTTACAAATGAGGAAACCAGAGACCAGAGAAATTTTGTATTTCCAAGGTTACACAGTTTTAACATGGTAAAACCTGAATTCAAAATTATGACTTTCTTGAATCACCTTAAATGCCCATAAATGACAGATTGGATAAAGAAAAACGTGTTACATATACACTATAGAATACTATGCAGCCATAAAAAGAATGATATCATGTCTTTTGCAGGAACATGAGTGGAGCTGGAGAGTATTATCTTTAGCAAACTAACACAGAAACACAAAAGCAAATACCACAGGTTCTCATTAACAAGTGGGAGCTAAATGATAAGAACCTAAAAGGAAACAACAGACACTGGGGTCTACTTGAGGGGGGAGGGTGGGAGGATGGAGTGGAACAGAAAAGATAACTATGGGGTACTGGGCTGAATATTTGGGTGATGAAATAATATGTAAAACAAACCCCTGTGACATGTGTTCACCTACGTAAAAAACCTTAACATGTACCCCTAAATCCAAAATAAAAGTTAAAAAATATTTTCTGAATTTAAAGCCCCCCAATTTTAGTACAATCATGTATGTCTTATATTGAATAACTCTTAGAAAGAGACTGGACTTAAAATACATTCACTTGAATTTTGATTCTACTACATACAATCAAATATTTATGTTTTATTTTCTTTATGGTATTTTACTTATAGTCTTATTTTAGTTTTTTTTTACTATAGTAACTCTGAAGGGTTTTCTTGAAATGAATAATTGAACACTGTTGCCCTTGAGGATTTAGATAACTTTTTTGAGCACATAAACATGTTTGCTGTGTATTGTACAAGATCGATTTAATGATAAAACTGTTTTTTATGAGGCTAAAGCTCAGTTCATAGCTACTTTGTAAGACTACTGAATGAGTTCTGAGACTTTTAAGTGGTTAGTCGTAGTAGCTTTTGTGTTGAAAAAAATTTAGACTGATGTTCCAGAGGAAGTATGAATCATATTTCATGTTTCCTCTTCCTTATTAGTCATTTTATTAAATCTCTAATTTCTTTGAAGTATTCACGAGCAAAAAATAATAATAAATAGAATTACATTTACGAATGAGCAAACATAGGAAAAATAAACTAAAAAAAGTGTTATTTCATCTATATACACAAGGGTATTTCAAGAAAACAACAACAACCTTATGTAACATTGGGGTCCATATTTAAACATTTTTGTCATGATTAGAACTGACTTTCAAAACACTGATATCATTTTGACTCACATCCCATTTATCTTATTTCTAAGTTGTAGTCTAACCATAGGAAATTACCAATATATGCAGTATCCAATGTTTTTATTTTCAGTTGATCTTGATACTTTGATGTACACATTTTAAGAGATTCTCCTTTAGTTCATTTCTGAGAATATTTACTTGAATGCAGACATACTTTCTGAAGGTATTTGCTAAAATGTGCTATCTTTTACTTGTTCTAACAATGTGATAAATATTTTAAGTGCCTCTGATGTGCTCAGCATTGTTTTAGAGGCTGATATACAGAAGTAAACACATCCAGTGGAGTCTCAGCTTTTATTAAGTTTATATTCTGTAGGGGAAAAGAGATAATAAATAACAAAAAGAAAAAACTATAACATTATATATGGATAAATGCTATACAGAAAATGAATCACACTCAGTGGAGGCAGAGTAATTGGAAAGGTAATTGCTATTTAGGAACAGATAGTGGGATGATGCCTCTATTGCAGTTACCTAGTTCTGTTTAACAAATTGTGGCAAAACATGAAAACTTAAAAACAATTATTATATCTCACACTTTTCGTGTTGGCAATTTGGTCAAGAATTCTTTTGCTCCAGATGGGAGATTCTTCTGCTCCAAGTATGACAACTGATGTTCTTTGGTGGTATTCAGCTGGTGGATGGGCTAAATCTGGTGGGTCCAAGAGGTCTTCACTTACATATCTGGTACTTTTGGAAGGGGCCAGAAGGCTGGTCCCTGCAGGGCTTCTTCAGCATTAGTCTCTGGACAGCTGGACTTGTTACACCATGGTTCAGGGCTCCCTGAAAGAGCCTTCCAAGAGACTGGAAGCTGAAGTTGCACATTTTGTGAAGCCCATATCTAGAAAATATCATAATATTGCTACCATCATAGTCTATTGGTCAAGCAGTTACTGAGTTTACCCAGACCCAAGAGAAGAGGAAAAGGAACTCATCTAACAACGGGAGGAGTGTCAATGAATGTGCAGTCATTTATAATCTGCTACAGTCGCGTGTACAGAGGAAGTTAAACACTGACATACACTATCCATTTCAGTGGCAAGTACTTGAGTGTGTGACTATGTATGTATTTATACGTGAGTGTTTTGATTGTCAAATTCATGTGTTTCTTTAGATTTCATCATAATCTTGTAAGTGGAATAAATCCTACCTCTTCAGTCTATTTGTAGAAAGTAATCAGTAGTATTTGTAGCTAATTCAGAATATACTTGCAGTTCACAGAATGAGATAAATATTCCTTTATTTATGATAGTGCCAGTTTCTGTAAGTCACTTTTCTGTATTGGTCTTTTCTAAATTTACATTTTCTGTAAATCTTTGCATTCTGTATAGTTGATTACTTACAAAGCAAAATTATACTTGCTAATATTAACCTCTCTCATAATGACTTAGATTTTGGATGTATTATATAGAAGTGAATATGGAGCTTGGCCAAAGGGTGAGTAGAATACAGAGAATATGCTGGCATATTTTTCAGGGTCCTCATTTTTTTGCTCTTGCTTTGACCTTTCTCTTTCAATTTTTTTGACAATTACCCAAACAGGCCCTTGTTCCACGGATATTCACTCATTTTGTCTCTCATTGTACTGGTGAGTAGTATGCTGTCTTATGAGTCTCTATGCATAATATTAAATATTTCAAAACAAGACTTTATCAAACAATTTGAACTTGACTAGAATGATTGGCAATAATTGAAATTATAGCTTTATGACAACATGTATTGGCATTTCTCATTTTTTCTTGTGAACGGACCATTCCATCACATGTTTGCCAGATATCTATATTCCTTATCTCTAGTTGATTGCCTTCTGTCTAGATGGAAGGAAATATAAACTCACATATACACTTAATTGAATCTATTTAAAATTCTTTCATTTGTTCATTTGGGGCATCATTGTATGTCAAATACGAGGCTAAGTTTTGAAACGCTTGAGGTGACAGTATTTGCATAAGTATTTGTCTGTAGCCACATGATTTATTTTGACATGTTTCATTTGTACTTTTCAAGCCATTCATCATATTTTATTTACTTTGAATTATTTTATCAAATATTTTCAGGTATAAACTTAAAGACTGCTGTTTAATATGTCACTGGAGCTGTTTGGTTCCAAAGGAATTTTATTCCAAGGAATTTTATGTCCAAGTGAACTGACGACATCAAAATCAAATGGGATTCTTGACAAAATACTCACTTTTTTTTTTCAGGTGGAGTCTCGCTTCTGTCGCCCAGACTGGAGTGCAGTGGGCCAGATCTCAGTCACTGCAACTCCCGGCCTCCCGGGTTTACGCCATTCTCCTGCCCTCAGGCCTCCCGAGTAGCTGGGATTTACAGGCGCCGCCACCCTCTGCCCGGCTGTTTTTTTTTATTAGTAGAGACGGAGGTTTCACCGTGTTAGCCAGGATCGGTCTCGATCTCCTGACCTCGTGATCCGGCCCGTCTCGCTCCCAAAGTGCTGGGATTACAGGCTTGAGCCACCGCACCCGGCCGACAAAATACTCACTTAATAGCCTTAATTATACTTAGCAAGTCAAAGAATCTTGATTTAATGGTTAGACATGTGTCTTTTTCCATAGCATCCCAGGCGATTCTTATACACAGGTATTTTGAGAATATATTACATGTGTCTCCAACATTTTAGTCTTGGAACTGATTGTCTTAATTAACATAAGCTCCTCCCTACTCATGAAATAGACAGAAATATAAATTTGAAACTTAGGATTTACTTTCCTATTGCAAACATAAATTAGGAGAAGCTGACATTTTTATTTTCTTACCAAAGTAAAAAGTATTTACTTTATGTATATGTTCCGAAGTATAGAGGTATTGACTCCACTGCAACAGTATTCTCCTTATTTTAAATCCCTGCATCAGAAGTCAGAACCCAAATATAAACCAGTATAAACTAAAGAAGCAAACAATTTTCAAGTTCATGTGTGCAGTTCTATCCCAGTGCCATAGATCACACTTCTTCATTTACACTAAATTATCGTATCAAAGATTTTCAGGTATAAACTTACACAGATTGTTGTATAATATACTACTACAGTTACTTGGTTCCAAAGGAATTTCACTCCATTTCCTCAAACAGGTCTCCATGTGAACTGACTATAAGTCCAAGAAGCAAACAATTTGCAAGTTCATGGGTGCAGTTCTGTCCTGTGCATTGTAGGATGTTTAGCAACGTGCGTGGTCTTTATCTACAAGATTCCAGTAGTCTTCCCTTACAGTCGTGACAACCAAAAATGTCTCAAACAATGTCAAATATACCTTAGAATAGGGGCTAGGAAATTACTTTCAGTAAAGAAACTCTAATCTTCTTCATATTTTAAAGACAGAAACAATGAAAACTCTGTCCCTCTGGATTTTTCCTAAACTTCTTTCAATTTGGTTCAGTAGCATTGTTAAATGACTTCCAAAAGCAGAAAATCTATAAAGGCCCTTGCTCCCATAGGGCAAACAAAGCCTTCAAGGATATTATCCTGAGAGCAATAAATATGCTTCTTATTTTTCTAATTAGAAGGAAATACACATTCAAAAATATACTTATGATTATCTTTCTAAATTAGGAAAGTAAGATATTCACATTATGGTGTGTGTGTGTGTGTGTGTGTGTGTGTGATTTTAGCATTTATCACAGCATTTGGTATCTAACCTATAAGGAATTAATATGTGGCAAAAAGGAGTTTTACTGAGGGATTATATAAAGTATCATAGTTCATAGCAATATTAGGTCAAAGGGCAAAATAAATTTTGTCCTAATTTTGCTTATAAAACTATCATTTGTATTACTATGCCACTTTAAAAGATTTATTATAGAGCTCATTCTTCCTCTAAATCTCTTAAAGCTATTGTTCCTTACCAAAAGATAAAGTTCAATCTTAAGCCATTTTGGAGGTTAGCTCACTTTTTTCATCTTAAACACAGAAATCCAATTTAGGACTTAATCCTTCCATGTGATAATAGATGATTCCATTTTCATTTAGTTTTTAATACAATTATAGCAGGATTTGAATAAATCAAACTCCCTTCACTGGAATAGCCAAGAACTCTCATCCTCTGTGGACTCTACTTATTGCCAGGTGTCCATTTCACCACGTAAGTTATTATTATTTTTTTATTTTATCAACCAAAATTGTTTGTACTTCATAGCTATAGAAGTAAGGCTTTAAAATTGATAAAGAAGTCATTGGTTTTGTTTTTAACCTTTTCATGAAATAATGTCATTTTAAAAGGCAAAATAAAATAACTATGAGCAGCATATGTTATAGAGACAATAAAGATCTAATTCTAAACTCTGGCTTTTGTCCAAATCTGACTATCTTTATAAATCTGGAAATGATAATAATCTTGTTTAAGTCTCAGTCTCTGCTTCATGATATGGGGTTAATACACTACTTAATGGCTTAATATTTAGGGAGGACAGAATGAAGTGTAATGGTTAAAGTGCTTTGCACAATGAATGACACAGAGTGGTTCCTCAAAACTAGTCCTCAAATATATAATACATCTGTTCTAAACTTTCAAAATGGAATCGCCTTCCTAAGTATTCAAAAGCAAATGCCTACTCATATTAAGAAATTGTTGTGCAATTTTATTTAAGTGCTTCTGAAAAGAAGGCTAGTAAACATATCTGAGTCTTCCCTGGTCTGTTATCACCTGCTTCCCTCACTCACAGCCCTCACTCACAGCTAACGCCTAGACCCCCCCCCCCCCCCAAAAAAACTGTTATGGTTGCTTTTCTTTTTTTTTTTTTTTTTTTTAGAACGCGAGTCTTGCTCTGTCGCCGGCGGGCTGGAGATGCAGTGGCGGACTCAGCTCAGCTGCAAGCCTCGCACCCTTCCTGGTTTCTCCTGCCTCAGGGCCTCCCGAAGTAGCCTGGGACTACAGGCGCCCGCCACCTCGCCCGGCTAGTTTTTTGTATTTTTAGTAAGAGACGGGGGGTTTCACCCATGTTAGCCAGGATGGTCTCGATCTCCTGACCTCGTGCTCCACGTGCCGTCTCGGCGCTCCCAAGTGCTGGGAATTACAGCGCTTGAGCCAGCCGGCGCCCCGGCCAATTGGTTGCTTTTCATAAACATGTTTGAGTAGAAAATATCCATTCAAAGGACAGCATGGATTTGGGGATTTCTATCTTTTTAATTCTGCAATATTTCCTCAGGCTAAAGCAATTTCCACAAGGACTACATTGCCTGTAAAATATACGTATATGTTTTTTTCCTAGATTTTATTGTTCTGTAGTGAAATGTAGCCAAAAAGCAACATGTATCTAAGGACAAGATGATATTGGTTTAACTCTTCTCAATAGGTGCTTCTCTTTCAAATAAGGGGAAAGGGGTATAATTGTGCAGTAAGGATGCCAATGTATAAAACATTTTAGTTACTAAAAGAACAGTTCACATATGAGTAGAACATACATTTGTTAAGTTTTTAATATTATTAGAAGTACATCAGAGATTAAATTGTGAGCCTTCATTTCGTGACAATTTTCATGTATTTTTTGCATCTTAAGAATTCTTTTTTTTTTCTTTTTGTTTTTTGGTGATGAACTTGATACAATTTCTGAATAGTCTACTCTCATGTTATATTATTGTTTTCAAGTTCATTATCAATACCAATATATTGGTAATAGTCAACCAACCTCAGGTCATAGCAGACTAAGCTAAGGCATACTTACTGTCTTTGAGGTTGGTTTGGCGGTCTAGGAAATTTGACAAAGCATATTAAAAGGAATTTGTCTTGTCATTAAATAAACACTGTAGAAGCCACAACTTGAGAATTCAATGTTAAGGAAAGATTACAAACTTGGAAACCCTGTTTTTTTCTCTTTCACCGATATTCTAGTGCACTTGAAAGGCAAAACGATGAGCAAAAGTGGCAGCTGGTTGAAACACTAGACAGAGTTTCAACTAATTTCATAACACTGAATTCTGTGTTCAACATTACACTTCTGGGCCCACCAATGAGAGTCCTAGTGAACACCACAATGTTTCTAAGCTTCCCCACTACAAGCTTGGGATGTAGATGAACCATAAATAGACCGGTTTCAAACTGACTCAGTCCTAATTGAATAAAACTGCAGTATATTCAACAATTAAAAGCATGGTTAACAGAAAGGTAATTCATTAAGTGATACAAGAATTCTATTTTAAAATATAATATTACCTTCTAAGCTAAAATACACATACACATTTTACACCTTTCTTTTGTGTCAATTTTGAAATGTAGATTAGGTACTCAGATTTTGAATTGAGAGTATTAATTGAAAACAGAAAGTGCTATAGTTCAGAACTGTGAAAGAGGATTTCATTTTTGAAAGCCACTCAGAATATTATCATTTGTTCCATTGTGTAAGTCTGCTGGGTATTATAACAAAATGATTCAAGTGGACCAGACCGTATGTGGATATTAGATATGACCCTTTCTAGCTATGCAACATTAGGCTCATTAATTAACTTCTATGTTTTTCAGTTTTCTCACTTGTACAAGGGAGTTAGTGATACATACTGCCATGATTTATATTAATGATTAAGTGAGAAAATTCTTGATAAAGGGAGAGCAGAGTGTCAGGTACTTAGTGATAGCTTTTGTCTTTCAATTTTTTCTTAAAGCCAAGGTTAAAAAATAAAACCAAATAGGAAAATAAAAGAAGAGAGTTCTCCCCTGATACTCTAGTTCATAAACATCATTGATTAACCAAAAGTATAATGCTGCATTGTATACCACTGTATAGATTTAAAACACTTTAAAAAATTCCAATGCTTGTCGGTCATGGTGGCTTATGCCTGTAATCCTAGCACTCTGGGAGGTAGAGGCGGGTGGATCACTTGAAGTCAGGAGTTGGAGATCAGCCTGACCAACAGGGAGAAACCCCATCTCTACTAAAAATACAAAATTAGCCTGTCATGGTGGCACATGCCTGGAATCCCAGCTACTTGGGAAGCTGAGGCAGGAGAATTGCTTGAACCCAGGAGGCGGAGGTTGCGGTGAGCCGAGATTGCTGCATTGCACTCCAGCCTCAGCAACAAGAGCAAAACTCCATCTCAAAAAACAAAAAAACAAACAAACAAACAAAAAACATTCCAATGCTTATTACCCTTAGGAGATACCACTGCCAGTTTTCCAGTGGTTGTACCAACTTGCTCACCTCATAATTTTGTATGAAAGTTTTGTGAATTTACCTTTTAAACAATACTTCAAAACTTATTATCATCAGACTTTTTATGAATTGTCATTCTGATGAGTATTTAGTGTTATCTCATGGTGTTGGTACAGTACATATCACATGGCTAAGCCTGTATCCCATTTTGTTCAACATAGTGCAGCTCACATAGACCTTTTGTTCCAGCATAAGTGTTAATGGCTTTACATTTCTTAAACCTGTCTTACTTTGGATGAGTAACTACATGACCAAATTACACACAATTTGCCAAAGTTGATATCTTCTATCTTAAAAAAAATTACAAAATAATACAAAAGAGATGAACAACTTTGTCAAATAATGGACAAAAAATGAACAAACAAACAAAACCTTGAAATGACATTTCACAAAGGAGCATCTCCAACTGGTGGCTAAATATACTAAAATATGTTTAGTTTATTAGTCACTAGGCAGTTTATAATTACTGTATCATAAATATTTTCATCACTTTATGGTTTAACTGTTAACTCTCTTATAAGAAGTTCCAAGTCTTACTATAATCCATCTCTTTTCTCCTAATTGATATATTTTATATGTTTTATATTATTTGCCTAGCACAGTTTCACAGAAAGAGCTCCCAGTGTCATCATTTGGAAAATCTATTGTTTTTAATTTCACATTAGTCCTGAAATTTACCCAGGCTTGATATTTGCTTAGAATGGAGGTCAAGATATATGTTTTCTTCCATATAAACATAAAGTTGACCTAGATTAATTATTAGAAACACTGTTCATTCTCTTTGCTTTACACTGCCATAGTTATCAAGTGTGTATGTGTACGTGTGTGTGTGGAGGTCTGTTGTTGGACACATCATTCGGTTTCATTGATCTAGTTTTCTCTTCCTACCAATACCCCAGCATCTTCCTCACTGTAGCTTTATAATACATTTTGCTTTTTATGTAGTTTCAGTCCTCCAGCTTTTAAAATATTTTATTTACTATCCTTGGTCCTTTGCATTTTTGTGTAAATTTTAGAAGTAGCATGTCGAATTCTAAAAAAGTCATTTATGGTATCAATTAGGTTTGCATTGAATCATTGAATTCATAGGTGAATTTGGGGATAAATTGTATCTTTAGTGTTAAATCTACTCCATGAACATGGTAAAATCTTTTATTTCTATGTAAGTTTTCTTTAATTTCATTCAATAATATGTGTTATGTTTTATTTTTACTAGTCTCACATATCTCTTATTTAGATTCATTTCCAGGCATGTTTACTTGCTATTAAGTGGTTTCATTTTTGAGATTTTATTTCAAACTGCCCTTTGGTAGTAAAAGGTAATACAATTTTTGTATATTTATTTTGTGCCCATTGATCTAAATGTATTCAGAAATTTTCTAATTTTTCTACCCACATAATTAGGTCATTTGCAAACATTATGGGTTTTTTTCCTTATCATATTTCTATGTTTTATTTCTGATTTCTGGTGTTTTTGAACTAGCTGAGGCCTCCACTTCAATGTCTAATAGATGTGGTAAAGCCTCATCCTGACCTCATGCCTGTTATCGGTAAAATACTTTGCTGTAAAACACGGTGTTTTGTAGTATTTCTATACTAATTATATGACTATATAACCTCTTAACTGTCAAAATATGCTAAAATATTTTGAAATTAGAAATAATCTCAATCCATTGGGTCCATTTCTGATGAGATTCCTCATCTGTTCACTCATTATTGTTAGTGTTTTACGTATTTTAACTGGCAAAACTTAAGGAGGAGAGTAAGATGAATAGCAAATAATTTTGGAACAATAAAATACTCTATATTATACTTCATTTTGGTTTCAAAGTAGTTATCTAATGAAAATATCTAATGACATACATTAAATGATTACCATAAAATTATTACCAAACTAGGATTCCCTTTTTATTTAAGCAGATAGGTAACTTCATAAAATTTTGCAAATTATTTTTTATATTTTATGTAAGTTTTTGTTTCTCTTATATATTATTGCATTTAATAACAAAACTGAAGGAAATTGACCTAAAATCTTATTAACTTGTCTGACTTTGGGAAATTACTTAAACTTTCTGTGCACTAGTTTTCTCATTAGGGAAAAATATCCATAAAGTGTTGTGAGAATTAAATGAGGATTAAATTCATTGAGGATTGAATAGGAAGGCATAGAATAATCTCAGGTACAGTGGAGCAAAGTAAATTGTAGCTATTATTTATAGTAATTGCAATTTTTCAGGTGATGAGCTTAGGAAGTGTAAGCTACTTGTCAAAGGCTCAAAAGTAAATAGTGACAGACGACTTGACTCCACAGACCTCGATTTTAAACAGTAACCTGCATAACTCCCTCCCATAGAAACCACTGAGTCACTTCCAACTCACTGGGCTTTGTTTTTTACACCAAAGACCTAATCTAACTCCAGGTTCTATTCATGATGTATTTATACCCACTTCACAACATGTTTTTTCAAATACTTTCTTATAATAATCCTGTCCATTTGGATTTCATCTAAGAAAAATTGTAATTATTTGAGGTTAAGAAAAATCATTTTACATTTGATCTCTGTGAAGCCTTCCTAAATCTCCACAGGAATACTTTTTAAAATCTCATAATATATTATAAGCCTCAATTTTAATTTATTACTTTCATAGCAATTATATAAATGTCTGTATTATACATTTATGAAAGCCAGTGACTCACGCCTGTAATCCTAGCACTTTGGGAAGCTGAAGTGGGTGAATCATGAGTTCAGGAGTTTGAGACCAGCCTGGTCAACATGATGAAAACCCATCTCTACTAAAAACACAAAAAATTAGCTGGGCATGGTGGCAGGCAACTGTAATCCCAGCTACTTGGGAGGCTGAGGCAGGAGAATCACTTGAACCTGGGAGGCGCAGGTTGCATTGAGTCGAGATCGCATCACTGCACTCCAGCTCGGGTGACAACAGAGCGAGCTCTGTCTCAAAAAAAAAAAAAAAAAAAAA
>NW_016811385.1:1191689-1233113 GCF_001698545.2 Rhinopithecus bieti
AAAAAAAAAAAAAAAAAAAAAAAAAAAAAAAAAAAAAAAAGAATTGCATCTATATTCTATATTTTATATCTAAAACAAATCATATCTAATTACATATATTATATACATATTTTATAACACATACAGTTAACTAAGGTTTAGCTCAATACTTAGAAAGGTGTTTATTAAATTGAAACAAGTAAATTAATAAATATTCTGGAATGTCATGGCTAAAAAGGACATGATATATATTTGGCTTAAAAACTTCTTTTGTGGTAAATATAGTACTAAGAGTATTTTTTATTGGATAATTGATAGATATAATTTGTTTTGAATATCTATAAAAATTGTCATTTTAAAGATTTGTATGCTAACTTTCATATTTCCCAGTAGATTAAAAGGTTATTTGCTTATCTTTGGAGTTAGAAGCAGAATTGAACATATGCAAGCTGTAATATGATTTGCATTCTTGAAAGTAGAAAAGACATATACTGGGATGAGTATTTTGTATGTGTTTCTATTAATATCACGTTATACTGTATCAGTATGACCCATTTAAGTGAAGCTTAAAGGCTAAAGACTTTTTTAAAAAGTCAGAAATATAATTTAAGCTTAAACATAGTTTATTCATGGAAACAATACAATTTTATTTGTTCATTTTTTTATTCAGAAAATTTTCCAAAACAAACAATGCCATTTTAATATCCAATTTTATAATTGCAAGAGAAAATCTGAATATGTATTCATTTTTATCTGGTAAGTGGCTCTTAATATTTTTTAACTTTTAATTAAGTTGCCATCCTTTCCTTTGACTTTTTTTCCATGTTAGTTTTGTTGCTCACTCTGTAGAATTATGTACTCTCCTGCTTGTGCTCTCTCACCCTTGTATGCATCTTTATTAACACAGCAAAGTACATCTTTGCCCACTCCATCACCACCACCACCACCACCACCACCTTAACCACTCATGACTCCTCCATTAGCTTCTGATTTTCATAAAGTAGTGATAGCATCAGGGGGCAGATAAATTCCTAGGCAAACAGGAATGGGTCCCCGGTGAAACCCAAACTTAAAACCAAAGACAATTTGAAGGCTGAATAGTGAGCTGTCAGTTTCAGGTAGATTCCATGACAAAAGTGAGAACTTCCTTAATGCCTTTTAGTCAATCATATGACATTTTTTCCAGTCCTGTCCATGGACCAATCAGCATGCACTCTATATTCTGAGCCCATGAATACCCCAGACGCAGCTACACATTGGGCTGTCCACTTTTGGTCCCCATCTCACATAGAAGACTACCCACTTTGGATCCCCTATCATTGTTGAGAGCTTTTCTTTTGCTAAATAAAATTCTTTCCAGCCTTGCTCACTCTTAGGTGTCTGTGTAACCTCGTTCTTTTTGGTTGCAGGACAAGAACCAGGAACTTGCCAAAGGCAGGAGCTAAAAGGGCTGTAACATGATCCTGGCCACCTCACTGAGCTGTGGGTGGTGGGAATGAAAAGCTGCTACTCTTCTGGGGGTCCAGATGTTGGGACTCTCCAAGCCAAAGCTCCCATGCTCCCATTTGCCATGCTGCAGGCCAGGGGAAGGAGAAAAAGCTGTAACAGTTCTTGGAGGCTCAGCCCTTGTGATTCCCCATGTGAGAGCCATAATACCCCGTGGGGCTCTGCAGTTGCTGGCATCTCTGAATTTTGGGGTGATGCTGTATCCCAAGGCAGAAGCAGGTAGTGGCACACTCGACCCAGTTGCAAACTGTGCACAGATCCCCTGGTGAGCATGGGATCTGGACTGGAGCACAAAAGGAGTGCAGCTCACTGGGGCAAGAGGGTAGAGTGAGCACAGTGGCAAGTCCAGAGCCAAGCAAGACCTGGGCAGAGGCCATGCTGGTTGTGGAGATTTCTGGCTGGTTGAAGGTGCACTGAAAGGATCCTGTGTCAGTCGTTTTGGTATTTCCTTCCTCATCTAATTTACAGTGTTTATCCTAGTACCCAAGATTGGGTAAATTGTGTGTTAAACTTACTGAAACAAATGAGTTTAGTTGACTTTGAGCATTTACTATATTTATTAACTTTAATTGAGCTATAATGTGTTGATTAAATTAATATGTAACTCATGTTGTTAAGATTTGAGAATGAAGTACCAAACCCAATAGAGGTGGACATTTTTTTCTGGATATTCTAGCAAAACATATAGAATATTAGGTGAATCTCTGAATCCAAGGAATTGCTGAAGAATGGTTGACATCTTAAGCAACAGGTTCCTAAAAAATAACAAATCTCATATAGCTAGATGAAGAGGTTTAGGAACCAATTTGTCTAAATAAATTCAGTATTTCTGGTTTTCCTTTGAGTATATTTCATTATTTCAAATTAGTAATTGAATTAAAAATGATATTTATTTAATTCAGTCCTCAGTTGTAAGCATCTCTCTTAAAATATGTACTATATACTTCCATTAATAATATTAATAATAATTTATAATACATATATTCATAGTTATCCATGGAAAAAGGATTTTACATGAAATAACATATTTCTGTTTGCATAATATTTGTGTAAAAATTTAATTTATTATTTCCAGTTGCCCAAATAAAATAGAAGAATATCAATAAAGTTTCCAAGACAAATAATAAGATATATGATAGTTGTGGATTCCATATAAAATTACCTGAGATTTCAAATTCATACATATATTTACAAGATTCTTAAGTGGCTACTCAGAGATTTTATCTCATTTGTGTTTCTTCTTAATCTCTCCCTCTTTCTCTTTCCCTCCCCACCCCCTTTCTTTCTGTACGTAATTGTGGACGTATTTTATTATTCAGAAGAAAAAGAATACAATTATATTAAAGAATCAGAATCTTGTCTAGTTCTACTTACTAGTGACCTTATTTGTTTGTTATAGCCATAGATACATCATCGCTATATCAAATATTTTTCTACAGTTTCTGTTTCAACAGACACTTTATCCCCATTTAGAAGTACTGTTCGGGAAATACTTTTTACACCCTTTGAGAAGCAATCTGAGATTCACCACAGATGAGAGGTCTCCAAATGTTAAGGGTTGCATTTCTACACAAGGATTCTATGAGATAAGGAATTTCTAAACAACCTATGCTTTGCATATCTGAAAGCAGAATTTCAGCTTTGAATATACATTCTACAATATTTGTGTTTCCAGTGTAAAACTAGAAAATTCTTTTAAAAGTCAAATTATTTTCAAAATACATAAAATGTGTACTTTATAAAATAATAAGCACTCGAGTATTTCTTTATCTTCCAAATTATTTATTCTTCAGAGTAAAATGAAACTTAATAGTTTATTGTTTTTTACTTAATGTCTTGGGATGAATTTCACTTTCTGAATTCTGCCCTGCATTCTTTGTCTTCAGAGAAAATGTTCATTATGATCTTGATATGTATGTGAATAGGTGTGAATTTCAAACAGATCAGAAAAGCCTTCTCAAAGAATGTGTCAAATAGTTTTATATAAGTGTGTGTTTTTTGTTGAAATCTGGCTGAATGCCTGATATTGTTGGAACCTTCAGAGTGGCTTGTTTTCTGTGTTGCCAGAGGAATAATTTTCTCTACAGGAATTGAGATGCTTTACAATTTTATGCATTCAGTATTAAAAATATGAGGTTTGCCTATCTAGTGAACATATTATTAGTTTATACCCTCATTTGCTCTTGTTGTAAAAATAAACTTAGATATGAAATCCACTAAATTAAATTAGTTCAAACTTATTTACAAAGCATACTTAGTATGTTTAATTGTAAAATTTATATATATATATATCATATACATAGAGAGAGAGAAAGGGGGAGCGAGAGAGAGAGAGAGAGAGCTACAATGTCAATAAGTTCCTATTTGATTTGGATTAAAGGATTTATTTTAGTCAGGGTTCTCCAGAGGAATAGAACCAATAAGATGTGTATGTGTGTGTGTGTGTGTGTGTGTGTGTGTGTGTGTGTGTGTGTGTGTATGGAATATATATATGGAAATTTATTAGGGAGAATTGGCTCACAGGATTACAAAATGAAGTTTCATAAAAAGCTGTCTGCAAGCTGGGGAAAGAGAGAAACTGGTAGTGGTTCAGTCCAACTCCTAAAGCTGCAAAACCGGGGAAGTCAATCGTGCAGGCTTCAGTCTGCGGCCAAGGACTCGAGATCCTATGGTAGATCACTGGTACAAGTCCAAGAGTCCAAAGGCTGAAGAACCTTGAGTTTGATGTTCAGGGGCAGGAGGAGAAGAAGCAAGTGTCTGACACAGGGGAGAAAAAAAAAAAAAAAAAAAGAGCCAGAAAAGTTAACAAGCAAACTTATCTTACCTCTTCCACCTGCTTTGTTCTAACCATGCTGACAGCCTGACTGGATGATGCCCACCCACAATGATGGTGGGTTTTCCTCACCCAGTCCGCTGACTCTAATGTCAAGCTCCTCCAGCAACATCCTCACAGATACATCCAGAAACAATACTTCACCAGCCATCTAGGTATCCCTCAATCCAGTCAAGTTGACACCTAATGTAAACAGTCCCAGCACTCGTTTTGATCACTATTGGGATTTGGGTGGCTGTTGATAATCCTTGGTTGATGAGTCTCTCTCTGGTAGCTGCCTTTCTCCAGAGAGTACTTTGCTGCCCAAGGCGCTTGCCCTTCGCTGAGTGTTGTTCGTAATCAATAATGGTTGATGTGGAGGGCAAAGGCCTGACTCCTTTATCTTAGTTATACTCTGTAGGGTTGGCTGAACTCTCTTGCGGAAATGTCACAGAGCTCAACTTCTCCTCTTGTCAATCCTTCCTTCATATGTTCCTACATATGTTGTAGAAATTATGTAAAAATCTCCATTGCTTTGATTCAACAAACCAGTTTGAATATTATTAAAAATCTGTGCATTTGATTAATGTTACTATATACACTGAATATGCTATCATCAATAAACAAGTGTCAAGCCACTAACATACACCAAGATCTGAATGCACATGCTGCTATTATGTATGATCACATCTAAGATTATAGAAGTGACATGAAATCAGTGTTATTAGACCTATTTTAAAGATTAGTAAATTGAAATTCCAAGAGGTTAAGTGGTTTGCCCAACGTTATCTATCTGGTAAATGAGCTGAGATTTCAAGTAGTTGTCGATGCCAATAATAAAACTTTATTTTATATTTTATAATTTATTTATTATTTCCATAAACACCTTTTTTCATATTCTTAAAATGTTTTAAAATTAGAAGAATTTTTTTTTTAATTTGGGGAAAACTCCACTCTTATCTATGTTGCCTAAAATACGATCACAATTTAAAACTTATCTATTACGTCTTTTTTTCTTAACCCATAGTTGAACTTTTATCTGGAAATTATATATTGCTTTTAGTAAAAGCTCGTCACAAGCTCTATTGGACAACATTTTGAATTATGAATATATGAGCAAAAAACTTTCTTTGGTCTCTTCTTTGTTATTATAATGTTACAATAATAACTAAATTCCTAGAAATTTTTCAGTACTCTACATTAACTCTAATGTGTATTTAATGTCTTTTACTAATAAATTAATGTTGTATAAATGCAGACACTCTGAAGTTAAATGATAATCTGATTAGAAAAATCTCACTACACATGCCCTGTAACAAACTTAGAAATTGATATCGTACTTAATCTGTTTCTTCTTTATGGTTTGAAAGGAAGTATCATACCTAGGTACAACCGTGAAGACAAAATAAAGAATATCACCTGTATTGCATTTGCCTAAGCATCTCTATTGCTGTATTTCCATTGGCAGTCTGTTCTACAGTTTCTGAATAGTTAAAATTGAGGGCAATGTCATTCTCATGCATTTCAATAAATCAGGAGCTACCAAGGCAATGGATACTTGTAGGCCAACATTCCTGAGGGAAGAGGAGTCCAGAGATATCAATTCAATATATCAAACTGCTTTTCCACATGAGATGTTTACTGCTTCTCTCGGCACTGAAAAGTTGAGAAGATAGCATCACTCTTGGCAATCTCATACAATTAGGGAATTCAAGTCCCACCAATGAGCAGGGCACAGGTAATCATTGCATGCTTTCCAGTGAGACCAAACAGATCTGCCAGCAAGAAACAAGATTAGATGGCACATAAGCAAGGTCTTAAAAAAGGAACAACCAACATTGATTCAGCTCAATATTGGATTGCATGAAATGATTTTATCCTGCCCTAAGTACTTGCTACCTACTAAATAAATACTCTATGAATGAAAACAGCTTCATTTAGAGCTCAAAGCAGTTTTATACTAATTCATAACCAAAGACCAGCATTCAGTAAAAATTAACTAGGCATAAAATATGACAGATGAATGCATTAACATTTTATGTCAACATAATGAACAATTTAGATAAAATTTTAAAATGTTGAAAAGCACAACTTTTAAAACCAAAATAAGAAAATAAGAAATTCTGATTTGTAAAATTCTATTAAATAAATCTCTAATTAAAACCTTCCCAGAAACAATATTTCAAGGCTAGGATACGGGAGTAATAGCCAGCACATCATAATAATAACAATTACATTATCTAAATTATTTCAGAGGAACTGATAGACTATTTCACCAAACTTTAGTCAGGCCCCTCTCAGCCTTTGTCTCAAGTAGATCTTGACAGTTGTCCCCCTTCTTGCTGGGCCTGCACAGTCCAGGTTTAGCAAGATTTCTGTCCTGCCACAACAGCTTAGAAAAAATACACCACTCTTGATACCTGATCATTCTGGATTTCGGATCAAGTTTCTCATTCTCCACCATTAATATCTGATAACTCTGGCCTGCCTTCAGCAAGAATCCTGTTAGGTCAGTTTAGCGAAAAATTCTCCCTACAGTTGATGTCTTCTCTTAGCAACTTCCAATCCACTGACTCTCCCCCGCATCCCACTCTTGGGCTGTAAATCCCTACTTGTTCTTGCTATATCCAGAATTGAACCCAATACTATATGGAGGTCTATTTTTCTATATTGTTATAGTTCCTGGATAAAATCTGGTTTTACCACCTTAACTACTGTCAGGCTCTAATTTTCTTTTTTGACCTAACGGATCAAAAAACATTTTCCCACACTTTTTATAAGACTCTCATAACCCTGATACCAACACAAAACCCTATGTTGTGGTATAATTACTCCATTTGTTGCAAAATTTACTAACTTGTAGTAAAATTGCAGGAAAATCTCACAAAAGACAATAAAGTAACAATCCTAATAAAGTATCAGGAAAATGAATCCAGCAATATGTAAATAGAAAAAAAACACCGTGATCAGTTTGGATTCATTTTAATAATGCAAAGTTGACTTAATAATTGAAAATTTCATTCTTAATTAGCACCACAATAACAGAATTAATGAAAAAATTGGGACATCTATATTATGGCACAAAAATAATTGTGATTTTGGATCGTAAATTTTAAATCAAACTAGTCTCAAGCACATGTTGATTAATCAAAAGGGGAACCATTACAATCAGCACATTTTGCCAATGAGAAAGAAGTTCATTTATTCCTGTAGCCTAAAAACTCGTGATTCAGAATTTGACAAATTCTTGGAAAGCATTTACTGCATCTTGATGATTGTGGAAGTGTTTTCCCTGCAAAAAGTTGTCCAGATGCTTGAAGAAGTGGTAATCGGTTGACGAGAGGTGAGGTGACTATGGCAGATGAGACAAAACTTTGTAGCCCAATTTGTTCAACTTTTGAAGCATTGGTTGTGCACCGTGCGGTAGGGCGTTGTCGTGGAGAAGAACTGGGCCCTAACTGTTGACGAATGCTGCTGCTGGCTGCTGGGGTTGCAGTTTTTGGTGCATCTCATCCATTTGCTGAGCATACATCTCAGATGTAATGGTTTCACTGGGATTTGGAAGGCTGTAGTGGATCAGACTGGCAGTAGACCACCAAACAGTGACCATGACTTTTTTTTTTTTTTTTTTTAAGGCAAATTTGGCTTTGGGAAATGCTTTGGAACCTCTTCTTGGTCCAACCATTAACCTGGTCATCACCACTAACATAAAATCAGCTGTTTGTCACATGAGACAATCCAACTGAGAAATGATTCACTGTTGTTGGGAGAATGAGAAGACGTCACTTCAAAACAATTCTTTTTTATTTTCACTCAGCTCATGAGCCACCTACTTATCAAGCTTTCTCACCTTTCCAATTTGCTTTAAATGCCAAATGACTGTAGAATGGTCAACATTTAGCTCTTCCACAACTTCTTGTGTTGTGAGAGCATCAGCTTTGATGATTGCTCTCAACTGGTCGTTGTCAACTTCCAATGTCTGGCCACCATGCCACTCATCTTCAAGACTCTTATCTCCTTTTCAAAACTTCTTGAACCACCACTGCACTGTACATTCGTTTGCAGGTCCTGGGCCAAATGCATTATTGATGTAGCGACTTGTTGCTGCTGCTTTACGACTCATTTTGAACTCAAATAAGAAAAATGCTCGAATTTGCTTTTTGCCTAACATCATTTCCGTAATCTAAAATAAGTATGAAATAAACAGCAAGTAATAAGTCATTAACGAAAAAACATAGAGCAAGAAATGCACATTAAGATAATGTATAATACAACCATATTTAAGAATGAATTAAAATATCAAACAGCCAATTCCAACAATGCAAAAACCACAATTACTTTTGCACCAATGTAATATATGAAAAATAATTGATAAATTTAATATTTAAAAAGTCTTAGCTAACTGGAGATGGAAAGAGCTTCCTTAAACTTAGGAAATATAGCTTTGTAAAAACCTTACAAAACATCTTTCTCAAAACTAAAATATTGAGACCTTTCTCCCGGATAATAGAAATGAGAAAAAAATGTATACTACTATTACTTTCAATCAAACTTGTACTATGTTTTTATTAGAACAGAAAGAAGAAACAAGTATAAAATGACTGAAAAGGGGCAAATAAAACTATTTTTATTCACAAAAGAAATATTATATGTAGAACATTAAAAATAACAAAATTCTAAAGCTATCACTTATACCTATGTAAAAATAAATTGTGCAAGAACTACACAGAGAGAAATTAGAAAACATTACTGAAAGAAAATTTTTTTAAAATAGGGGATATATTAGCTTATTGATTTTAAGTTTCTCTGGTATAAACATGTGAACCAAATCAATACAAATTCCAGCAGGTTTATTATGAAAATTGACAAGCTGAATCTAAAAGTATAGAAGCATGCAAAAGGCCCAAAATAGCCAATCCTGAAAAATAAGAAAATGGTGAAGGAACTACACTACTGGATTTTACAACCTACTCTGGTTTCAGTAATGAAGACTGTGTGGATGGATAGAAAAACAGACCAACAGAATAAAGAGTTTTGTAATAGAATTGATTAAAAGCAAAAGAACACAAAAAAGTAATGTTGGATTACATAACATTTAAGGGCTTCTGTTCTTTAAAAGACAACTTAGTAATTGAAAAATGGTAAACCACTGAAAGAAATATGCAATTCTGTATTTAAATACGTATTTCCATATATTTGCTATACATGTAACTTGCATCACCGTACATTCTAGTTTTATTTTGTTAAGTCTGAGTTTTGCCAATTTTCTTGGTGTAATTATAAATAAAGCCTCTTCTGTTAGGCCCTTCTTGTATTGCTATAAAGAAATACCTGGTCAGGCGCGGTAGCTAATGCCTATAATCCCAGCAATTTGGGAAGTTGAGGTGGGTGTGTCACCTGAGGTCAGGGGTTTGAGACCAGCCTGGCCAACATGGTGAAACCCGTCTCTACTAAAGCTACAAAAATTAGCCAGGTTTGGTGGACCACACCTGTAATCCCAGCTACTCAGGAGGCTGAGGCAGGAGAATCACTTGAGCCCAGGAGGCAGAGGTTGCAGTGAGCTGAGAACATGCCACTGCACTCCAGCCTGGGTGATAGAGCAAGACTTTGTCTCAAAAAAAAAAACAAAAACAAACAGCAACAAAAACAGCAACAACAAAAAACAGAAATACCTGAGACTGTGTAACTTAGAAAGAAAAGAGGTTAAATTGACTCACAGTCCTGCAGTCTCTACAGGAAGCATGGTGCAGGCATCTGCTGGGTTTGTGGAGAGGCCTCAGGGAGATTTTTCATATGGCAGAAGGTGAAGTGGCATGTCACATGGCAAGAGCAGGAGCAAAAGAATGAGTGGAGAGAAGGTGCCACACTGTTTAACAACCAGATTGCAGAACTCACTATCACCAAGACATATGGGATCTGCCTCATGGCCCAAACACCTGTAACCAGACCCTACCTCCAGCACTGGCAATCACATCTCAACATGAGATTTGGATGGGAGATCCAACTATATCACCTCCTATCATTCTCAAACATTCATCATTTAATCAATAAACCGTTGTCATTCTACAAATAACAAACAAAATATTTGTATATAGAATATGTAAATGCCTCTTATAAATCATTCAGAGGGAGGATGGAAACCAACTAAAAAATATTTGGAACGAAATAAGAATTTCATAAAATGAACATTCCAATGGATGATAAAAATATGATAAAGTGCTCAACATTTATGATGAGTAGAATGCTGGTTAAAACCACAATGCAATATCACTATGCAAAGAGCAGAGTAGCTTTTTTTTTTTCTTTTTTTTTACAGTGACAACATCAAACTGAAGCTATGATTTCAAGCAGTTGAAACTCTCATACACTGATGGGGTAGCATGATATATTTAAATGATTACAACCACTTTGAAAAATGTTTTGACAGTGTTCACTACAACTTAAACGTATTTACTCTATGAACTAGCAGTTCAACTCCTATTTATATAGCCAAACTATATACATATAAATATTATAAATTATTTATAAAGTTGTTTATAACAGTATTATTCAAAATCAACAAAAACTAGAAACAACAATAATGTATATAACCAGTTGAATGAATATATAAACATATGTATATAACATAAAATATGTAGCAATTAAGCCAAATGTACTATATCACATGATATAAATGTTTATCAAAATAATGCAAATTCAGTAAATCAGACTAAAAAGGATTTATATTGTATTTTTTATATTTTAGAAGTAACAGGAAAAGTGAAACTATCTTCCAGAAATTAGTATAGATTTTGCCTTTAGGGAGGAAGATAAAGATATTAACAAGGAGGGTACACAAAAGTTCTCCTGGCCTGCTGATGCTTTTTTTCTTAACTTGAGCTGTGGTTACATGTATGTGATCATTTTTTTAGTGATTAATTACACTGCACAATTGTGATGTGTATTTTTATATATCTATTTTATACTTTAATAGAATGTAATTGAAAATATGTCAACGATTTTCAGCAACTTTCCATTTTCATTGAGGATAATAGTTTCTAATAAAAGAAAATGAGTTTTCTACCTTAGCAACAAGATCCTGTCTATTTCACATATCTAAAACACTTTAGTGGCTGCTAAAAATAAAAGTTAACAACCCCAAATTGTAAGTCTTCAAAGAAACGAATATGCAAGATAGCATATTAAGATGAACAAAAAAGAATCTAACCAAAACAGAGTGTGTTTCATCTAGATATAGCAAACTCATTTATAATTTTTATCCTATGTTCGCCTCTAAAATGTGGTGTGTGTGTGTGTGTGTGTGTGTGTATTTTCAAAATTTGGAGCAGTTGCCCATAATGTCAAAATCTTACCTCTACACATTACAACTTTGTTTTTTCAATTTTTTTTGAGATGAAGTCTCACTCTGTAGTCCTGGCTAGAGTGCAGTGGCTCGATCTCAGCTCACTGCAATCTCCACCTCCCGGGTTCAAGCGATTCTCCTGCCTCAGCCTCCCGAGTAGCTGGAATTACAGGTGCATGCCACTGCACTTGGCTAATTTTTAATATTTTTTAGTAGAGACGGGGTTTCACCATGTTGACCAGGTTGGTCTTGAACTAAGTCTGTAAGTGCTAGGATTACAGGCATGAGCCACTGTGCCCAGCTCAGATGGTGTTGGTTTAGGCAGCCTTCAATCACTCATTTAAACACACATGTATTGTTAAAGTTCATTATTGGCTTGCTGGATACTTAAATCAAGATCAGAGTTATTATGCATTTGGTCACTATCATCAATTTTATAGGTGAGAAAATGGACAAAAAAAGAGTGTTACAAACAAAAATCACATTTTTATATTAGCTAGTGTAGATCAAAACAGTTAATGCAAACCTTAGCTTTCAAACTATTTTTCCTGTGTGATATGAAATGACAGGCAAGAAAGCTCTAGTGACAATTACATTTGTTTAATCTGTTAATAGATGAGAAAACAACTTCTATTCAACATCTATTCAAAACAAATTACATTTTGTATATCTATTTAGTATAATACTAAAACACATTTCTTTGAGTCTAAGGGGACTCTTAACTCATTAGATGAGCATTAAAAGTTAAACTTTGGTGAGTATATAGAAGAGAAAGGATTGTGTTCAATCAATATTTTATGTTAAGCTGAAATTTAAAATACTAACATGTTAAATTTTATTGTGCTAAGGAAAGGTAAGAGGAAAAAAAGTCAATCTTTATCCCATTCCATTTTATTTTCCACCATACTTTCAGTTTTGCTAATATTTACAGATTGAAGAAAATGTCCAGAAAAAAACATGAAATTCAGCACATATTAAAGAATGGCATTGTATTTAGTGTATCCCAGTCATGACTCACTTTGAAGACACAGAGATAAATTACAAATTACCCACAGGTGTAAAGTGTTTGAATAGCGATATTGCATTTTAATATGACTATATGTACATATATTTTTCATAAAATAAACTTTATTTGCTCCTTTTGTCTAGCCCTTCTCTCTGGGAAGAACAACATCTCTCCCTCTCTTCTCACTATAGAACAATTTGACCCTCTTTCCAAACATGAGATTTTTACTAAGAGTTTCCAGCCAAAACTGATTTTCCTTCTTGAAAAAAAATAATAGAATAAGTAACCTTAGCCACTCATAATACCAATTGCCTTAGCATTCAGTGCTTACTCCAGGGTAAACATGTGCCCATGATGGGTCTGGGTCAGGCAGAAGCCCATTTTTGTATCAAGTGGTGTAACTGGAGACATGATCCCACAGCTGTTCAAGGCCATCCACCCTAATGTGTACACAGAAATAGCTAGAGAACAGAATAAAACCAGCACATCTAACAAGCAAAGATCTAACTCTGGGACAAGTCATACTGGTTATACCATATGCCTGGATACCTTTGCTCCAAGCAACATTGATTTTATGAGCCCCAAACCCTATCTTTCACATACATGAATTTGAGTTGGATTGCTGTTGCTTGTAACATAAATAATTCTAATTAATTTAGAATGTGGGATCTGGAAATAGGAAAACTGCTAGGCCACAGGATGAGATTTGTTCATCCCAGATATGAAGATAGCAATCCATGTTACACATTACACATGTTAACATTAAACAGTTTACTAAATTATTATTGATATGTCTAAAAATAATTCACTCCTGGGATGGGGCTTTTGGAAACTGACTATAAATATGTCAGCATATTAATTGGCATTGCCTATTTCCTATGGCCTTCAGCATGTGCTGTGAGAAATGCAAGCTGCAGATCAAGCCAGATTATTTGAAAGCAGTTGCCAGTGATCCCAGATCTGAGAGGGTTAGACTATCATGAGCTTGGCTGACCTACAAAAGTCAATTAGTCTGTTCTGTGCTGAAGTTAGTACATGTTGTAGGGCTGAGACTACACCGGAAGAGTCAGAGGAACTGTGGAAGCCAGACCCTCCAGGCTCTCCTTTGGACCTGTTGCTAAGCTGTAGGATACACACTGATGGAGCTGTCAATGGATTTAAAAGCACTTAGTAAATAATGATGTGTTGTATATTTACAAGGTCATGGTATTCAGAATAGTCAAACCATTAATAAGTAAAAGTCACAGTAGCAGCCATAGCAGTAGTGGTAATGGCAGCAGCAGCTACAGCAGCAATGCTCAGAATTAAATAGGCCTACATACAAAAATTTGAGTGGCATCTGGAAAATCAGCCCACCAGTATAAATAGGCTTGAAGTTACTTTATTAATTTCATTAAAATTTATATTTCTCAAGATTGTCACTAATAAGACAATATCTGGATAAAATCAGTTTCTGGGTTATTGGGACACCCATTCTGTGTCTAAAATTGTCTCTCCTCTGAGATCCACTAGTGGGTATTTCTCCCCTTACTTTATAGTGGCTTCAGGATAGAGAGGGATGACTTTCTTTGTAATAATGTAGGACACATTGATTATCATTTATTTGCCATGGAAGTGTTAACCTAAGTTAGGTTATCCAAAAACACCTTAAACACACAGGGTAACTAACCCAGATAAGTGCAAAGGCAGTTAATCTGTATTAAAAGGCATGGCTTATTCTCGGGGTTTGTTGACCTTTTATGTCAGCATTTCCCTCTGCTTCTGGTTTCAGGCATTTTTATCTCTCTAGAGTCATGTGCTGGACTCTTTAAACCAAGACCAAAAGATCACAAAAGGCCTCTCTCACTTTTGAACTGATCTACCTATGCTCAAATATTTCAAAGACCTAAAGACCATCTCTTCTCTAAGTGAATGACACAAGTAGCAATCTCAAACTTTAGATGAAACTACACTCCAGTAAAAAGTCCTGCTTTTTCCCTGTAATTCCTAACAATATTGCTATCTAAAACAGTGCCACACCTTCAGTATACACTCAATGACCCTATTAGAATAATAAAAATACACTGACTATGTTTCTTTTGCATTCAATATTATCAGTTCTTTGTAGTTTCTTCATTTTATTATATAATGTTAATATTAAATACATATTTTTCTATACTAATGCATTTATTGATACTTTTTTCTTTTATTAAATAGATCCAAAATAACAAATCCCTAGAAAGGAAGGGTGCACTACAGTGAGGAAGGACTCAGGGTGGGAATTTTGGAGTATCACAGTATATCTTACTGATTACATTATGTTTTAGATGTTCAGACAATTTCAAAGGGAGCTTTTGGTACCTTTCTGACACCACCTCACCTACCACTCCTGAACTCCATGCAGAGACATTAATTAGGCTTATTATTATATTGGTTACCTCTCAGTATAAAATGAAGTGTGTCAAAGTCAAAGTAGAAATAATGTTAATTTTACATGGAAATTACGGTATTTTAATCATTAAAGTACACAATTGAATATGTAGCATACAACGAGGAAATATAGAGCATGGAGCTTTTCTAATATGTAATAGGAAAAGGCAGATTATAATATGAAACAGTGCTTTTAATGGAAAATACAGAATACCTAGAAAAGTTTTCTTTGGCAGAAAACCTATAAATGCTATGGTTGTTTTCTTTGTGAACATTTAAAATTACAGTACTGGCTATCACAAGTTATTCCCTAATTCGAGACTTAGCTTTAGATAGTAACAATCGAAGTCATTTGTTCAATTTAAAAATTGTGTGGAGTCTATTTTATATCCAAACTCTTGTTAAAGCAATCATTATTAAGAATACTGACACTTGAAATAATATTCAAATGCTGACAATGATTATCTATGTAAGATCACAACCCTCCTACAATATAGCAAACCTGAATCTTTACACATATGGAAGTTTTTAGACGGGTGAAAGGACGTGGAGATAGAAGAGTTTAGTAAATCATAAAAAATATTGAGAATAAAGATATTGTAATTGCTTTTTCCATCACAGGCCAACAGTTCATACATTACTCTTTCTCATGTTTATAGGCACATATCTATTTTATTTCCTCATATAATGAGAGTGTGGTTGCATATACAGGAAAATAAAGACAGAATAGAATGCTTGAGACATATTTTTTATGAACAAATTTTAAACAATCAATTTAAGCAAATA
Source organism: Rhinopithecus bieti (assembly GCF_001698545.2). Classification (NCBI taxonomy): domain Eukaryota; kingdom Metazoa; phylum Chordata; class Mammalia; order Primates; family Cercopithecidae; genus Rhinopithecus; species Rhinopithecus bieti. The sequence continues at coordinate 1,207,530 of NW_016811385.1, forward strand.
AGATACTTGGTACAATTGAATAATAAAACTCAAATTTATAAACCACTTTATTTGATGGAGACTACCACTATTCAACTTTTTTTCAATAATTTGAAGAAACACATTTGAATTCTAGATCAGCACAAACAGTTTTTACTATACAGTAGTCATACATAAAAGGGTTTTAAATACTGGCAAAGGTAAAAGGAAGACTATAATATCATATTTCTTTGGACGTTTTTAAGAAGCAAAGAGAAAATACTTCTCAAGAGTTTGTGCTAATTAGTTGGCATTCTTTACTAGGAACTTTCCCAAATCGAAGCACATCCTAATTGTGGTAACATATTCATGACAACATTATCTGCAAAATATTTATTGCAGTCAAGTACCTCCAAGTATCCTGTGCAAAATCTCTAAGACTTACTGTAGGACAAAAATTGCCTTCATGTTTAATGCACCCTTGTTACACAGATGTGCCAATGAAAGTTTGAATGTCATGAAATTAGCTTTATTTAGCATGATAATCCAAGGTTAAATGTCAGAATAGTACTAATGAGTACCAAGGTGTGTATGTGTGTGTGTGTGTGTGTGTGTGTACACGTCCATAAGTTTCAGTAATGACTTCCATAAATTTCTGCCTATAGATGAAAAGATAAACTACATAACTACAATAAATGTAATATTTGTGCATTATTGTGTTTCCAAGTAAAATTCTGTTATATATAAGAGCAGCTTCTATAAAAGGCAAAATGTTCTGCATGTAAAGTACAATGTTGCTATTAACCGAATACCCAAGAATTCAATCATAGATTATTTTAGCGAGTTCTGGTGTCATTCCAGGCCTATAGATGAGGCTTCATTTAGGAAGTATACATATTTGCAGTGTATTTCCATGCATCTCCACATATAATGTGAACGTCATTTTTGAAGGGGCTTGCCTGAACTGTTCCCTCGGGTTTTTTTTGGTATGCATATTTTATCTTGGAACACAAACACTTTCCACATTTTTAGCAAGTGCTATTGGTGCCTTGCCCTATAACCCTTATCATTTTAGTGCACTCCTGCCTTTCTTTCCACAGACAGTACCTTCATCAGTTTTCCTGAGCTTTCTCTGAATAAATGATCTTGCTCTTTCTGAGGATAGGATCAGATTAGGATCTGAGCGGATCAGGAGTGCCTGGAAATTAACGCCCTACTGTTCACTCTAAGAGCCCTCAATCACTAACTGATAAAGTTGGTGTATAAATACCCCAGCTCCCTTGTTCCTCAGGTGGATAATTCTGAGGTACATTTTGATTCAATGTATCCCAGAGATACCAGAAGAGTAAGTTTTGGTTGACCATTGTGGAAACTTACCTGGTAATATAATTTTTAGGATTTCTTTTATTTTTTGAGATTACTGCTCTATTTATGTCTCTTTCTTAGCTTTAACTATTAGTATCTGATGGTGTTTTTTTCAAATACTTATGCATACATTATATTAAATTTACTACTACTTATATATAATTTAAATTCATGTAATACATCCAATGTATTAATTAGTGTTGATTCCCCCAAGCCTCAAGGTGATCTAAAATTGTATTTGCCTCTTTCTTTTGAGATTGCATAAAAATATTAATTTTGAGACATTTTATATTTTCTAGTATTCCGGCTCTAATATTAACAAGAATGTAAATGGATTTTTATTAAAAGTGAAATATTAATTAAATCTTTTGCATATCAACAGACATGAAGCAAAATTAACTTTTACATATATTTATTCAAACTTTATTTATGGCAAAAATCAAACCAGATGTATTAAGCCCTAACATCCAATATGTTTGGAATTAGTTTGGCTAGGTTTCTAAAGCATTACAAAAATTGTTACTTTGCTTTCTGCTGAGTAGACCCAGTCAGGAAATAGTAAAGCAGTATCTTTTGTTGTTTCCTTCCTATTACTGACTTTTTTTAAAAAGCACTCTTAGTAGGGATAAGTATAAACCAAATCTGACTCCCTATTCTGATGTGACCAAGTAGAGAACAGACCATAAAACTTAATTTCATATAGTTTTTCTTGACTTTAAAAAGGCAGTCTGAAAATCTAGACAGTAGGGCATCTTTGGGTAAAGCGTAAAGCCAGCAACAACCCCATTAAACTAGTCGATTGCTCTTGCATTTTGTTGGCAGAATTCAATTTCAATAAAATTGATTCTTTTTTAAAAAAAAAAGTTCTTTCTAGTCTTTGAAGTAATCTGTTTATAATAAACCTCCAAAATTTCAATTATTAGAAAGGTATATGGACAGACATCTCTAAATTTTAATAAAAACTTGAATTATCAGCAAACATCAAATAGGGTAGATAGGAAAACAAAATATAACTGAGGAGTTTGTTGCTCTTTAAAAAACTCATTTAAGTAAATCAATAATTTTGCACTTAACATAGTGAATAAAGATACTGCTTTCTTTGGTAGCCTTTGTAGGAAAGGTCTGAGGTCAACTGAAAGACCTCAGATCACTGTTTACCATTCATAACAGTGCTCTTCTATATACATTGAAGACATTTCTCATAATGTTGATTTATAGGTGCACTTAAAAAGGGTAATTGAAAAGGGTGCTCTTTGGGGTGAGTATTAACCGTGGGAGAAACATTCAGAGAGGCTTCAACTAAGCTTCCTAATGTCAAAAAATGCAGTTATACCAATTTGAGTATTTGGAGACACAGATTTCAGTTTAAGAACTGCTGTGTTTAATGCTTTTTTATCCTCTCAGTTCTATTCCTTTTATACTTTAAACATCATATCGAAGATGAATGGCTTTTAATATGTAACTATTTTAGTGTTGAGTAGTGAGTAGCACAATGCAAATGACTTATTTAGTTGGAATAATTCTTGTTATTGTTATACTCCTAAGTAGTAAAGTTTAAAAAAAATAAATAAATAAAGCTCCAGTAAGAAAAGAAAAAAAAAAAAATAAGTACTATCTGTTGGTTAAATGCTACCATAAACAGATTAACGTTTGTGCAGTAAATTATAGGGACATTTCCTAAAATCAATTCAAAATACTGATTTTCTAACCATTACTAAAACATTCAGCAGATTCAGACCAAAAATAAACATACCAAAGTATGGCAATGCTCTTATGTCTAAGCTTTTTACATGTATGTAGATTATTTCTGATATATTACCTATGTGTAATTTTATTTTATTCTGTAAAAAATAAAATAAATTCTGTAATCTTTATTTCTGTAAAGATTATTTGAATGAATAAACACAGTAACCCTCCCCCCAAATACCTCTATTTTTATAGCAAATTTACCAATCATTCCATCTTCCCTCTGTTCTCTGATAGCTAGGAAAAGAGACTTCCGGGTTTTAATCATCTCTCAAGTGTAGGGTCTATGAGATATCATTTATTTGTAGTTTTAGCTCTAAAAGTCTTCATTTTAAAATATTCAATTATTAAATATTTGTCAAAAGAATTGAATAATCAAAAGCTGAAGGTATGCGTGTTTTTTCCCACAGTGAGGGGGAAATGGAGAATCTGTTCTAAATACAGTCTTTAAAATCTAATCCAAAGGCATGGTTCTCCATTAAAATGTCTTTGATCTAATAACTGGGGATCCAGAATAGTTCCATTGTCAGTTTTAAATGTAAACATCTCATGAAGATGGTGATGATGATGATGATGATGATGATGATGACGATTAGAGACAAGGTCTTGCTCTGTGGTCCAGGCTAGAGTGCAGCAAGTCAATCATGGCTCACTGCAGCCTCAACCTCCCAGGCCCATGCAATCCTTCCACCTCAGCCTCTGAAGTAGCTAAGACCACAGGTATAAGACACTATGCCTAGCTAAATTTTTTTCCAAATATTTTTTGGAGATGAGGTCTCACTATGTTGCCCAGGCTAGTGTCAAACTCCTGGGTTCAAACAATCATCCTGCTTCAGCCTCCCTAAATCCTGGGATAACAGGCACGAGTCACCACACCCAGCTCATGATTATTTTTAATTTTATTAATTCCTCTGTTTATCTAGCTCAGCATAAATCACACTAACTTGATGTCCCTATTTTCTTCATGGGTCTTTTCCAAGTGTTTTGTCAATTCAATTGTGTTTTACGACCCTACATGGTCCTCAAGGTTTTTTTTCTTTTTTGGCACATTTATCTAATTTTTAATATACAGTATATATTTATTTCTAAAATATTAGAGCTGTATAGAATAAATATCTAATTAATATAAGTAGATATGCTACAAATTTCAAAGAAAGCATGTATGTCTAAAATTTCCAAATAATTTTCCATCTTAGGGAGAAATGTTTTAGTTCTTTTAGCTATTTTATATTACCTTTATAATCTGTTGTATTTACTTAATTGAAATACTGTGATATAGTTAACATTCTTTCTGCTAGTCTAAGGAAATGAAATTAGTATAGTTGAAATACAATCTAACACTTTTTTCTAGAAATCATTTTTTTTCTAGAAATCATCATGTAAACATCTAGAAATCTAGAAACAACAGAAGTTGAGCCACAAAAAGGGAATAATTTATAAGTCTTGTGATAGGGTTAATTGGTACTGGAAACCCCAGATTGTGAGAAACAATTAAAGGACTCTGGTTTTTACCTACTAAGATAGTAAATATCTCATAATAAACAGCATAATGTGGGTTTTTTTTTCTGTTTTTGTTCCCATTATACTGTTAATGTTCTGCAGAGGTTATTACGATACAAATGACTCTAGTAACAACACTAATTTCCTAAAATACTGAGAACCCTAATTTACGGAGGCTTATGCAATTTTGCAGAGATGGGTGATAGTGCAAGAATGTCAATGACAATATGAAACTCAAAAGGCACCAGTCTTGTTAATGCCAACATTAATGACCTCATTCAATCTTATCTCGTTAAGGACTGTATCTCCAATTGCAGTATTATTCTGAGGCACTGGGGGTGAGGGCTTCAATGTGTAAATTTTTAGGGCATACAATTCAGCCCATAACAGTAGAGAATAAGTAACAAGTACAGGAGATTATGAACTATGTTCATTTGGGCAATATAACACACAAAGTTGCAAACAAATTGAACAAATTTCTCCCTATGCCTTGTGTACTCTGTGATATTAAGTCAAGCCTTTTGAGTATTTGAGTCAATGGTTCATTTTAATTACTCTGTTCTACTTTAACTCCTCTTCCAGTTCAAAAGTGTTCTAAAATGCCTGAATGATTGTGATATGTAAGACAGCCTCTTTTAGCCTCCTTTTTCTAATAAATTAGGCATACATGACTAGTTTACCAAAGAAAACAACAAAACGTTGGTAATATGCTTTATAGTTCTAGTATACACAGAGATTTTTCTACATCGCTGCTTATCATGTAATATTCACCATTATTGTTCAGTTCAAGGAAGATACATCATCTTGGTCAATAAAAAGGCATGTTAAGAAGACACTTGCCCCTTATCCAGTGTCTGTTGGGTCTGAGGTTACTTTCACTAGCTGTCCCTCAATCTATATCGGAACACGTCTCTCAATCATCACCAAAAGATATTCTGGGGCTGATGCTTTGCTGCCAATGCAGAAGCTCTTCCATCAGGTCACAGGATTAAGGATAGTAAGCTTTTTCTAGCACTTGTTTCTTCTAGATTTAAAGGAAAACTGAGTCTGACAATGGTTCAAATAACATATAAATTTTCTAGGGACTAGCTCATATCTCAGTGAAGTTAGAGAAATCAATTTGGCTTTAAAAATTACTAAGTCACTATGAAATAATTTTTGTAACAAAAAAAGTAAATTTATAAGACTGCTGTTTATTTTGAAGGATGAAGATGCAAAATTAATGTTTATTAGTGGTGAGATTAATTTGAAACTTTTCCCAAATCTTGTTTACTCAGTCTTTAAGAATTTATATTAAATAATGCATTGTCTTCCATTATATATAATAATTTATTTTAACCATAATGTTTATATTGCATTCACTCTGTAAGAATTTTACATAACTATCTACATGAAAAATCTCTGTCTTAGGACTTGTGGCACATAAATATATATATTAAAACCTAATGTATTAGTCCGTTTCCACACTGCTGATAAAGACATTCCCAAGCCTGGGAAGTAAAGAGTGTTAATGGACTTACAGTTCCACATGGCTTGGGAGGCCCATAATCATAGTGGAATGCAAAGAGGAACAAGTCATGTCCTACATCGATGGCAGTAGGCCAAGAGAGAGCTTGTGCAGGGAAACTTCTGCTTATAGAAGCATCAGATCTCTTGAGACTTATTCACTATCATGAGAACAGCATGGGAAAGACTTTCCCCCATTATTCAATTACCTCCCTCTGACCCTTCCACAACTCATGGGAATTCAAGATGAGATGTGAGTGGGGATACAGCCAAACCATATCACTCGTGGCTACTCCCAAATCTCATGTCTTCACATTTCAAAACCAATTATGCCTTCCCAACAGTCCCCCAATGTCTTAACTCATTTCAGCATTAACCCAAAAGTACACAGTCCAAATTCCATCTGAGACAAGGCGAGTTCCTTCCGATTATGAACCTGTAAAATCAGAAGCAATTTAGTTACTTCCTAGATACAATAGGGGTACAGGCATTGGGTAAATACTGCCATTCCTAATGGAAGAAATTGACCAGAACAAGAGCCTGCATACCCCCATGCAAGTCCAAAATCCAGCGGGACAGTCAAATCTGAAAGCTCCAAAATGATCTCCTCTGACTCCATGTCTCGCATTCAGGTCATGCTGATGCAAGAGGTGGGTTCCCATGGTCTTTGGCAGCTCTGTCCCTGTGGCTTTGCAGGGTATAGCCTCCCTCCCAGCTGCTTTCATGGGCTGGTAATGAGTGCCTGTGGTTTTCCAGGTGCACAGTGCAAGCTGTTGGTGGATCTACCATTCTGGGCTCTGGAGGATGGTGGCCCTCTTCTCACAGCTTCACTAGGTGTGCCCTAATAGGGACGCTGTGTAGAGGCTTCAACCCCACATTTCCCTTTTGCACTGCCTAGCAGAAATTCCCAATAAGGGTCCTGCCCCTGCAGCAAACTTCTGCCTGGGCATCCAGGCATTTCCATACGTCTTCTGAAATCTAGGTGAAGGTTTCCAAATGCCAGTTCTTGACTTCTATGCAATCGCAGGCTCACCAGCACGTGCAAGCTGCCAAGTCTTGGGGCTTACACCCTCCTAAGCCACAACCTGAGCTCTTGGCCCCTTTCAATCACAGCTGGAGCAGCTGGGACACAGGGCACCAGTTCCCCAGGCTGCACATAGGACTTTGACACTGGACCTGGCCCATGAAACCACACTTTCCTCCTAGGCCTTCAGGCCTTTAATGGCAGGGGCTGCCATGAAGAACTCTGACATGCCCTAGAGACATTTTCCCCATTGTCTTGTTGATTAACATTCAGCTCCTTGTTACTTATGCAAATTTATGCAGCCAGCTTGAATTTCTCCTTAGAAAATGGGATTTTCTTTTGTATCACTTTGTCAGGCTGCAAACTTTCCACACTTTTATGTTCTGCTTCCCTTATAAAATTGAATGCCTTTAACAGCACCCAAGTCACCTCTTGAATGCTTTGCTTCTTAGAAATTTTTCCAACAGATTACCTAAGTCATCCCTCTCCGGTTCAAAGTTCCACAAATCTCAAGGACAGGGCAAAATTCCCAGTCTCTTTGCTAAAATGTAACAAGAGTCACCTTTGCTATAGTTCTCAACAAGTTCTTCATCTCCACCTGAGACCACCTTAGCATGGAAGGTATTGTTCATATCCCTATCAGCATTTTCGTAAAAGTCATTAAACAAGTTTCTAGGAAGTTCCAAACTTTCCCACATTTTCCTGTCTTCTTTTGAACCCTCCAAACTGTTCCTATCTCTGCCTGTTACCTAGTTCCAAAGTCACTTTCACATTTTCAGGTATCTTTTCAGCATTGCCCCAATCTACTTGTACCATTTTACTATATTAGTCCGTTTTCATGCTGCTGATAAAGATATACTCGAGACTAGGAGGAAAAAGGTTTAATTGAACTAAGAGTTTCACATGGCTGGGGAGGCCTCACAATCGTGGCAGAAGGTGAGATGCGAGAACCGTCCTACATGGATAGTGGCAAGCCAAGAGAAAGCTTGTGCAGGGAAACTCCCTGTTGCAGAATCATTAAAACTCTTGAGACTTACTCACTATCATGAGATTAGCACAGGTGACACTTGCCTCCATGATTCAATTACCTCTCACCAGGTCCCTCCCGTAACAACATGTGGGAATTCAAGATGAGATTTGGATGGAATACAGCCAAACCATATCACCCTGTTTTCTAAAAGGTGATTTTTAATGACTGGAACACACACGTGCACACACACACACACACACACACATTTCTCTTTATATATTAGAATAATCTAAATTAGAATACAGGAAAGTTAGGAATTGGGATCACAAAGGAATTGCATACATTTTGAAAGACAGTCACTCTCAAATCCATAATCTACTTGTCATTGTGCCCTCCCAGGTGATTTATAATTATCATTTATGACATAAATAATGGTAGAAATGGGCACCTAGGCAGCAGACATGTAGAAGATGCTTTAGTTTTTAAATTTACTGTAGATTAATTTATTTAGGTGTTTAGGGGAAATGACATGCTATTTATGCTTCTCACTTTAATGGGATGTGTCCTATAGATTTATTACATGGAAAAATCTAATTATATATTAAAACTTTAATAACCTATGCATAGCATTTAAGAATTGTATTGACTATATGATAGCCACAGATAACCTTTAAATTTTATAGTAATGAAGTTTCAACCTTCCTCTGACAAATCCTCTATTATTTTGAACCATAAAATCTTTGGATTAACTAATTTCAGTTTTGTTTTACATGTTTTATATAATCTATTGAGGAGTAAACTAAGTGAATTCGTAAAAAAAAAAAAAGTGGGCAAAATATTGAAATAACAGCTTACTCCTTTTGACAACATTTGAAAATTTTAAGTTGATCTTAACGTGCGTTATCTTCAAAGAGGATTGATGATACCACAATACATTGTAAGAGAACACAATTTACCATGTTAGGATAAATTAATGCACATAAATAAGTGTATTTCTAAATTAAAAACAACTGTGTACAGATTTTAATTAAAGTGGGTTTGAATTTTACAGTGTATGAAAAAGAATATTCTCCTCTTAATTCTTGAGGCAAAGTGATTTACTGAAAATATTTGATGAGTCTAAACCAAATGAAAAAGGAACCATTTGTTTTTTCAAACTGGTAATGTATTGTCAATGTGATATGATACAGGAATTATTACAACTGCACATATGTGTTTACTATTAAATACATATTTCTATGGTTGTATAGTATGTATTTTATAGTATTGAAGATTCAATTTTTAATTATGTTTTGAAAATTAAATATGCATAGTTGAAGGCATTGATGTCCATAGTGATATTGAGATACTAGAAAGCAGATGTCCGTAAGAAAAATGCTTTCCTTTGGTTATTTGTTGACTAATTAGTATATTGTCAGGTTGATGCTGAATTGGAAATAATTATTCCATTAATCTATTATTATGATTAGAACATTTCTTTTTTCTGAGGATAATTTATCACTATATTATTATAAGAATATTTCTGAGCAAAGATAAAATCTTATGGACTGTTTAAATGATAAAATGAAAGAAATTGCTCCAAGAGTTTATATGGCCAGCTTTTAAAAAAGGTTACATAGTTTTATGGTCAATAAAATCTATAGTTAGACATAATGAAAGAGAGGCAGAGGCTGTGAAATATTATGCTTTGATATTTTAATAGTGTAAGGTCAGGAAGGAAGTTCATTTCATTCTCATATTGTTATATTAACTTAAATAGCTCCGATAGAAGCAAATATGTTAATAAATTTTGTTTATTTTAATGAACAACTACAATGATGAATTCTACAATTATAATGCTATTTTGTTTCTAATAAACCTATAAAATTAATTTATTTTGTTTCATAAAAATTTTAACACGGTAGAACTTGAATATAGGATTAATAGTCACATATAAAAAGGATAACGAAGAAATGCTTGTGAGTGCCCCAAAACACATCAAGTTGAACTTTATGTAAATTTATCATTGTGTTCCATAATGACTTGCACATACACACATTTTCATCTTTTCCACATTTTATTATTAACATGCAAAGTAGACATTTCAAAACCCCTGTAGCTAAGGTTATTAGCATCCTGTTTAAAACAATTTATTCTACTCAGTTTTGTTGTATTTTATGTTGTGAGCCCTGTTTGTGTTGTGAAGTAGACAAAGAATAAATATGACATATTTCATGGTTTTAAATTACACTTATATTTAGTGACACAACAAAAATGAAGTAGGCAACAGCAAAGTATCTCCATGGCAATGGGTGCCTTGCAAGACACAAAGATAATTAGGAGGTTCTTTATGTAGCTTGTATGCAATAGTATCATCAGTCTACAATCCTACAGTCAACAGTTTTTTTTTTCATTTTTGTCTTTAAGATTTAACAGGCAAATACATTGCTATATGTAATACTCTATCTAGTCAAGTATGAATGCATCCATAGTATCAAAAAACATTTTAAATGTTTTATAAGCCAATTTCCAACACAGATTCGGATTAATAAGTCAAAATACTCAGTCTCCTGAAATGTAATGTAACATGCAGGGAAAAGAAAGCAAAATATTTGTATAATGACTAATGTAAAACTAAGGATGTGCATGGAGGATGTGCATGGATGTTCTTCCACTTTTCCCACAGAGAATGTATACAGCTTTTATATAATTTTATAAAATTCAGAATTTCATATAATTCTTTTCTTACAGATATGATTTTTTAAAAAAGTTATTCTATTTTCCTCAAGTTTACACGAAAAGAAAAGGAGGAAATACAAAGATAGAATTGTCCATAGAGAAGAGAAATAGTTATGAAAAGTAGTAGCCTAATACTGAGAAATAGGTCAGAATAAATTGTTTTAGAAACCACAACAGTAACAAAACAAAGCGTGCTGAGATGATTTCATATCATTTTCAGTAATATAAGTTAACAACAATGAGTGAAAAGAATCACAGAAGATCAATATAGTAATAAGCAATTTTAAAGAATTTTATAAGTTAAAGGACTGATGATTGATCAGGATAATTTGAACCATTCAAAAAATCCCCTAATGTGGAATACCTTATTCCAAGATGCCTCTAAAGGAGGTAAGACTGAATCATGTTAAATGCAAGGAGTTTTATTATTTAATATATTTAGATTTATAGCTCTAAAGATTTTAAAAGAATCTTTTGCTTCCTCTGATCCAAACCCATTTTATAAATATAGGTAAAATTCAGTTATTTTGCTTTAAGTCATGAAACTCCCTTACCCAGCTTAACCTTTGGTCTCCAGGATGCCTCCATCTTCCCGAAGTTTTCAGTATTATTAATACAACAATTTAAATATACAAATTTAAATATATAAATACTCCTCAGATAAAGTAATTAAGGGTTTAATAATTTGCGACATTGACAAAGCATTAGAGGTGTATCTTTAATACATGAGTTCTGATGCTTTGCCACCAGTTTATTCTGTGACCATGGATAAGGTTTTTATTATAACTTGTCTTTGTTTCAATTTCCTCATCCATGAATATATATTATAATGTCGATCCCACATGGTTGCTGGACTTTTAACAAACAGAAAACCAAACTTTGCTGGACTTTTCCCTTTATTTTAAGGGAAAAAATAGCAGTTCAATAAAAAAAAAAAAAAAAAAAAAATAGCCTTAGTGCCTTCTAGAACATAACAGTGAAGAGGCTTTTGGGGTATTGTTCATTGCTTTGAAATATATACCTAGTGTTCGTAGACACTCAGATATTTGCTGAATAAATGAATAGATGAATAAAAGCTTGGCACCCATGGGGCTGAGATACAAGCATGCATAAAAAAGATACAGTCCCTGCCTCCATGGAAATTATAGCTCAGAATATGTTAATAGAATGAGAAGATAAATTTAAGAAAACAGAGAAACAAACTGTGAATAGCATAATGTACCTGCCCTTACAGAGCTCATAGCACAGCATGTTATTTCTGATAAATTATTTTCTTCTAAAATAAAACATGTCTCCATCAACCATCTCAGCAGTAGTTGAAACAAGGGCTTTCTAACTCCGTAAAAATAAACCATGTTTCTAGTGTCCTGTGAAATTCAAAAGAAGAGATATCATCAATAAGGGGACTGGAAGTAGATGAGTCAGAAAAAGTGGGATGATTTAGTTGATTCAATCTGAAAACCAGCCAAACCAGGGGCTTCACTATGCAGACATAAACACACAAAACCACACACAGACATTTATAATTATTTTTGCTTTCATAAATAGAAAAAGATGATGTATGCATAACCTGGGTTATCTTCTTAACTATGCTAATTCTTTGACTATAGATGTAAACCATAAAATCATTGTAAATTGTTATTCTGTAAATTACATATGTGCTGTGTATCTATAAAAGCATTATTTTCTCATTATTTGATTTTCCTTTTTTTATTTTCTAACGTAATACGTAGAAATAATTTTTTTAAAAAAATTCTGGGCTGAATTGTATGATCATTGCCTAAATATTACTGATTTATGATTCTAAAGGCAAAAAATAATACTTAGCAATCACAGCAAAATGAAACATGGCCTTTATATAAGGAATATTTTCAAAGCAATGAAAATTAAAACATAAAACCCTATTAACATAAGTGAAAATGCCACATTTATTGCCTAGAAGTCTAGCCTATAATTAATGTTAATCTTTTTTTATTGTCAAAGCTGATTATCTAAACAATTATAGTTTTCTGCATTTAAATATATTTTTCAGAAAATATTTTACATACAGTCATTTGCAGAATAGTATAGTTTGATCTCCTGAAATATACATGTTCCCATCGGGAAGATTTAAAGTGGAAGGAAAACTGTGTAACAAGATCACATTAATATTTAATGGAAACAACTGATGACTCTATGAAGATAAGAACATTGATTGTGAATTTGAAATTCTGCTCATTCTTTCCCTTGGAAGAAACGCCTGGACAAATTTGTCTTTTTTGCTGTTTCTCAAGTTTTTTAATGGGACTGTTCTTTCGAAGTTTGTACGAGAAATAATGTGATTGCCTATCAATGAGTCCCATATGAGGAAAAGTAAGATAACACATTCAGACTTTTTTGTTTTGTTTAGATAATCAAATGTCTAACAATATACACCAATCTAAAATGTTCTCACTCTTTTCATCAGTTTGAATATACTGAAAAAATGATAGGTTGTAAATATGTTTAGGATCTAAAAATTTTCACTTATTTAAATCATGGTCACAAAATATAGAGTATTCACTACATACTTTCATTGTTTTTTAGGCTTTTATTTTTTATTTTATTTCAGACAGAAATTCCAATTTGAAAATGTTTGCCTAGTGAATTTTGTACTTGGAATTTAAAACCAAGTGACATTTTATTTTCTCAGATAAGAAAAAAAGAATAGACCGGATCAAGCATCAGCTTTTGAGTTTTCAGAAAGATATACAGATAAACAGTTTATAGAAACAGCAAACTTAACTTTCAATGGGGATACAGCTTTGCTGGCGTTTTTGGTTTCCTCTGCTACATAGTAACTTGATAGCTTTTCTTTTGGGAAATTGGTTTTGTAACAATTTATTTCTCCTTGTTTTCTCTCAATAAGGTTATTGAGCCTCACACTGACTTCAATGTAAAATGTCTAAATCCTAACTGCAAGCTGTATTGGTCTACCGTTTCGGGATTCCAAGGGAAAGAAAAATAACAGATATTACACTACTGGAGATAAAAATAGAAGCTGATTCAAAGCTGTGACCCTCTCAGTTTATCTTATGATATTCAATAGTTCAACTAGTATTTATTAAGAATGTATAATGGAGCAGAAAATTGCTTTTTACTTATGCTTAAATGTAATGAAAGACAATTTAGTAAAACCCACTAAAATCTACCCTACACATTCTCTTACACTGGAAACTCCTTACATTATATTTATTTTAATAACTGATGTAGTTCAGTTTCCAACCAACTACATTATAGATTACTATTCCACAAAAGGCAATCCATTCAGAACATTTACCCGGAGAGTACTAGATTCTTTGAATTGTGATGATCTCAGAGATCACATGGTTGAAATCTCTTAACTAAGGTAATATGTCTATACTTTTTTCTTCCAGTCACAAAGAACTGATTACACTACAAAGTTATCAGTCCAGTTGCAATAATAATATCCAATGGTTATACATGCTATTAATATTTTAATAAATGGTTTTAAACATTATCTTATTAGCTCAAATGCCAACTCTATGACTTGGTATTTATTGTAATTTCCAGTTTTATAGATGGAAAGGCGATTTGAAGAAATGTGCCTGTTCCACAGCTCATAAATCAAGATATAGGGATTCAAACCCCAGGAGAATAGTCCTGGAGACCACATCTTGGGTCACCGGGCTAATCTATTGCATTCATTATTGAAGACTCCTTTCTTGTATTTAACTTTAAGAAGGATCATAACCTGATTTCCCCTTTGCAGCTACAAGTAACCATCTCTTTCTTCTTCCGTGGTACAGACCAATGATTAAAGGTATCTATTTTGCTCTTTCTGTGTTTTGGTCACCAAGTTAAGCATTGCCATACCCTGACATGGTTGTCAGACTCATCTCTATGCTGTTCACACACCCTACCCTACTCTTGCATTTGCACTATATTTTATTGCCTCTCCTACAATGTGGTAAATTAAGGATTAGATCAATTTACTGGTTTGACAAAATATGGGCACTGCATTCAAGTACAGTTATGATTTTTCATAAGCTTATTAAACTTATGATATTTTTCTAAGAAGCACACATTATAAGAATAAGGCTGATAAAATATACATCAAATGCAGACTTTTTTTTAAAACTGGAATTATTTATTTCATAGCCCCTGGGGTAAACTAGAAAATTACCTCAAAATTTATTGTATTTAATGTTGGAGAATTTAATACTTGCCTTTTTAAATTTCAACTTTCATTATAGATTGAAGGGTACACGTGCAGGTTTGTTACATGGGTAATTGTGATACTAAGGGTTGGAGTCCCTATGATTCCATAACCTAGGCAGTAAGCATAGAACACAACAGGTGTTTCTTCAGCCCACATGCCCTTTTCTACCTCCTCTATCTAGTGGTCCCAGTGTCTATGTCTATTGTTACCATTACCTTCATGGGTATTCAAGGTTCAGCTCCCACTTATAAGTGAGAACATGCAGTACTTGGTTTTCTGTTCTTGTTTTAGATCACTAAGGATAATGGCTTCTCGCTGCATCCATGTTGTTTCAAATGGCATAATTTATTTTGTATGGCTGCATAGTATTCCATGGTGTATATGTACCACATTTTCTTTAATCCACTATTGATGGGCACCTAGATTGATTCCATGACTTTGCTATTGTGAATAGTGCTGCATTGAACACATGGGTGCATGTGTCTTTTTGATAGAATGATTTATTTTTCTTTGGGTATATGCTTAGTAACAGGATTGCTGGGTTGAATGGTCATTTTGCTTTAAGTTCTTTGAAAAATCTCCAAACTACTTCCCACAGTGGCTCAATTCATTTGCATTTCCACCCACAGTGTATAAAAGTTTTCCTTTCTCCATAGTCTTACCAGCATCTGTTCTCTTTTGACTTGAAAAAGTCAGTTAAAATAATTGCCATTCTGTGAAGTGTGACATGATATCCCATTGTGGTTTTGATTTGCATTTCTCTCATGATTAGTGATGTCCAACATTATTTAATATGTTTGTTAGTCACGTGTTTGTCTTCTTTTGAGAAGTGTCTCTTTATGTCCTTTGCCCATTCTTTGATTGGAGTTTCGTTTGTTGGTTTTATGCTTGTTGATATGTTTAAGTTTGTTATAAATTCTAGGTATTAGACCTTTATCAGATACATAGTTTCAGAATATTTTCTTCCATTCTATAGGCTGTCTGTGTACTCACTGGTAATTTATTTTGCTCTACAAAATCTCTTTAGTTTAATTAGATTTCTTGTCTGGTTTTGTTTTCATTGCAATTGCTTTTGGGGACTTTGCCATAAATTCTTTGCCCACACTGATGTTGAGAAGGGTATGTCCTAGGTTTTCTTCTAGGATTTTTATATTTTGAGGTCTTACATTTAAATTTTTAATCCATCTTGGGTAAATTGTCATATATTGTGTAGGGTAGAGGTCACATTTCATTCTTCTGCATATGGCTATCTAGCTATCCCAACATCTTTTATTGATAAAGAGTTCTTACCCCCATTGCCTATTTTTGTTGATTTTGTCAAATATCAGGTGATTGTAAGGGTGTAGGTTTATTTCTAGGTTTCCTATTCCATTCCATCGGGCCATGTGCCTGTTTTTATACCAGTGCCATGATGTTTTGATTACTATATCCTTATAATTTAGTTTGAAGTCAGGTAATGTGATGCCTCTGGCTTTTTTCTTTTTGCTTACCATGTTGCTTTGGCTATTCAGGTTCTTTGGTTCCAAATGAATTTTATAATGGATTGCTGCAATTCTGTAGGAAGTGACATTGGTATTACAATACAGGTAGTGTTGAATTTGTAAATTTCTTTGGGCAGTTTAGTCATTTTACACTCTTGATTCTTTCTATTCATAAGCATGGAATATATTTCCATTTATTTGTGGAAATTATTTTTCTAATTTCCTTCAGGAGTATTTCGTAGTTCTTTTTGCAGAGATCTTTCACCTCCTTGGCTAGATGAATTCCTAGGTATTTCATTTCTTTGTGGCTATCGTATAGAGGATTGTGTTCTGGATTTGGTTCTTAGCTAGAAAGTTACTGGTGTATATAAATACTACTAATTTTTGTAACTTGAAACCTTATTGATTTTATCAGTTCTATGGGCCTTTTGGCAGAATCTTTAGGGTTTTCTAGGTATAGAATCATATGGTCATCAAGGAGAGATAGTTTGACTTCTTTTTACTTGCTTGCCTTTTATTTATTTATCTTATCTGATTGCTCTAGCTA
Organism: Rhinopithecus bieti; assembly: GCF_001698545.2. NCBI lineage: Eukaryota > Metazoa > Chordata > Mammalia > Primates > Cercopithecidae > Rhinopithecus > Rhinopithecus bieti. Next base: position 1,224,546 of record NW_016811385.1, read on the forward strand.
GGATTTCCAATACTTGCTTTTAATTTATTATTTTCTCTCTTTTCTACAATTCATACTAATGACTTATTTCCAATACAATAAACATAAATATTTAAATAATTCAAATAATTTAAACTTCATTCTGTGAAATTTATAATTTTCAATAAATTTCACATCTAAAAGTACACTGTCTTTGATCCTCATTAGGGGAGTTTTTCCAAACTATTTCAGTTACTTTTTATAAAAGAAAAGGGAAGTGAGGGTAATGTTTTGAATCTATGTATCTAACTTTTTAGCTTGTAAATATCAACTCTTCTGAGACACTGACCATTGCTGTACAATCCCTCAGAATTTTGTATTTACGAATATAATATTGTAGACCCATATAATGTCATCCTTTCCTAATACTCTAAAAATTAACTGGTTTTTTTTTGTTTGTTAGATTGTTTATTTGATTGATTGTTTTGTCTTGTTTTGCTTTGTTTTGATTTTGGAAACATGCAGGGAAATGTTCTAATGTACTTGACAATTTTATCATACCCAAAATGTTGACAAATATTGATATATTGAATAGTAAACATATAATATTGCTAACGGGACAAATATTAAATCTGCAGAATCCATTCCCAAAATTATTACAGAGTTCCTATAATTAAAGTGTTTATTTATCCTGTAACCATAGAAGGTAGGAAAAAATAAGAGATGGGGTGGATGATACAGCTTGCTTTTCTGTCTAGAAGCCAGAGATTCTGTACAGTCTACCCACACATTCCAGATGGGAGCTTTAGTATTAATCCCTCACCAAACCCGGCCTTACTTAAAAATTGAAAACTATCTTCTAGAATAAAAGCCATATTGTTACAGACCTTTTTCTCTTAATACATCTTGAACCTTTGTTTTGGGAGTAAACATTCAAGAAGAAAGTGTCCTTGGTTTTCAGTAGCTTGGGATGCTTGGCTCCCTCTTTTCACTTGTCCCACTCATATTGATTTTCTGTGTCACTCATTCAGTACTTCCGATACAGCATGTAGCCAAAACCACCTCTCAGGATATCTGCACTTTAATACTTTCTTCCTACCTCATCTTCATCATTTTCCTAAATATCCAAGTGCCTGTTACATGCCAGAACTTTACTAAATGACAGGAAAAATGATGGCTAGAATACAGATCTCTTTCTTTATGAAAGTTAGTTTTGTGATGAAGACAAACAGGTATTTTTAATATTTGCTGCAATACATATAGAATTTATTTGCATGGGAGAATATTTAAAAGACATAGCCAACCTTTGATGAAGGTCGTAAGACAGGCCTCATGGGAAAACAAAACAAAACAAAACAAAAAACCTGTGCACATACCAGGGAGTAAGTGACTCTCTGTGAATTGTGAACAGCACTTGACTAATGGAAGTAAGGGGTTTAAAATAGAGTTCAATAAAAATTGAGATTGTAGAAGTTAAATGTCAAATGTTTATATTTTATCCATTTTAAAGATTTAGGTTTTTACCTTGAAAACAACGAGGAATCATCATAAGTTTTTAAGTCACAAATCAAAACAGAATTTTGAAAAGCTAATTTGACTCGGATCAGAAAAGGCAATAATATATGCAGAGAGAACAGTTAGATGGGTGTTATGCCAGTCCAGTCAAGTGATAATAGAAACTGACTTGAAGAAGTGGCATTTTACTAATGTAAGTGACTATGCCCTACAATTTCTAACTTAGCTCTGTGTAAACACCAGGAATTCAGTCTTTTTTTTTTTCTTTTTTCTTTTTTTTTTTTTTTTTTGAGACAGTCTCATTCTGTCGCCAGCCTGGACTGGGAGTGCAATGAAACAATCTCGGCTCACTGCAACCTTGGCCTCCCAGATTCAAGCAATTCTCCTGCATCAGCCTCCCAAGTAGCTAAGAATGCAGGCGCCTGCCACCATGTCAGGCTGATTTTTTGTATTTTTAGTAGAGATGGGGTTTCACCATGTTAGCCAGAATGGTTTTGATCTCCTTACCTTGTGATCTGCCCATCTCAGTCTCCCAAAGTGCTGGGATTACAGGCATGAGCCACTGCACCCGGCCCAGGAACTCAATCTTATTGTGATTTAATAGTTAAACATTTATCAAGGTTTCATCTTTGTTGGCAAAATGTGCAATCATATCAAATTATGAACTAATTCTTTGCTGAATTTGTACTGCTTAAATGTAGCAAAGTCCAGTAACTTATTAAAAAATCAACAGAGTCAGAAACAATGGCTCCGATTGAAGGAAAGAAGGACTAACTCCTGTGGCTGAGCCTGACAAACTCAAACCCCAGCAAGGGAGACATGTGCAAAAAGTATCATTTTGGCTTGTGCTTTTTGACTTTGAAATTATTTAGGATATGTTAGATGCAGAGTCCATTTCCTACCTCTAATATTAAATGAGAAGAGGAATATTCCCATGTATATTCATAATGTAATTGATGTATAGGATGATATACTTCCTCCAGAATAAGAAATAATACTGTCATTTCACAGAAATTGGTGGTGTCTAATAGCACCATTTTCTGATAGCTCTACATATTTCCCTACTATAACTGGTGGAAAACAATGGGTTTGCTTCCACATTTATGACTTAATTAAATCATACAAATATCTAGCATGAACTTAAATTGGAGAGATTGTTATTATCTGTCCAAAATCTATTTTATAAACTTTGTATAATTAATATATTTTGTCTAGTGTCTCTGTCTCAATTATTTCTAGATCTATGAGGTAAGCTGATAGGCAGAATCATTTGGCTCGTGGAGTACCTAGTGAACCTAAGATGGACAAGTAAAAGAGTATTTGCAATATAAACCTTAATAATATAACATCTGTCCTTATTATGCCTTCTTTAAGTGCTTACTTGTGCTTTTCTTCCTAATTATCATGCTTTGCCTTCCACACATACCATGGTTCTGTCATTCATTTTCTTTCATTAGTTTTAGTAAATTCATCACTGTTTTCTCTTTACATATATTATGCACCTTGCCCATGCTTTGCTTTCTGGAATCCAGTTAAACTTGTTGTACTTTGAATGTGTCTCATGGCTCTTGCATTATCTTTCCACTACTTTCCTGAACTTTTATAATTAGCATTGCCATAATTATGCATATCATTACATAATATTTGGGTGGTTTCAAGATACAAAATTATAATTTTTTTTCTTCCATTTCTAAAAAATAATATAGCCATGGCTCACTTTCTATTAACAACAGAAATTATCTGGCATATTATTTTCTATTATTTTATTTTTCAATCACGTTTAAATATATTGCTTTTTCACTTTTCATATCTTTTTTATTAAGCAGAAAGTTGGGATCTAATTTGAATCCACTTGCAGTACACTTTATGTGGATTTATCTCACTTAGTTTTATGACTGTAATAGATATATTTATTCCTAGTATTTTAGGAAATTTAGTTTAGGAAATGAAAATAGAATGAATACTCAAAGGCAAAAAGATGAACAAATTATATACCGGTTAACAATTGGCCAAACATACAGCTTGTAATAGATAATAATAATAATAAAATATAATAAATAATAATAATGTCTTCAAGATCAAGTGCCTGAAAAGAAGACTTTGGCTTCTTACGAGCTGAGATCTCTCTTAGTGCCTGGAACTGAAACTGAATTTGGCATGGTAGGTCTTCTGCTAAGAAGTACAAACAGGTGAGGAATTTAGCATGAGGAATTGAGAGATAAAGCCATAAGGCAAAACCTCGTTGATGCCACCATGTTTATTTTTTTCTGAAGTATGCTGCTTAAAAGTTGGGTGGTCTAATGTTATTGGCCTCTCATACACTCTGGACTTGGAAGATAATCATGAATCATAGGAATGGAGACAAAAGCAGAGGAAATAGATGCACAATGGAAATAGGATGACAATAAGCAAAAGACAGGATAAATTACTTTAGCTTTCAAAAAATAGTAAACACATATGTCATAAAGGAATTACACTTGCATTTAAAGGTTTTAATAGCATTTTCAAAACCTATTGAATTTAATATTTCTCAAATTATTTTATATGATATAATTTTATAGTGAGACTGTTCAAATAAGAGAAAGCAGTAATAGATATAAATATTCAAAACAAAAAAGTATTAATCTGGGCCACTGGATTTGTAATAATCAGGATTAGTTTAGATAGTGTAGTTTAGATAGTGTAGAAAACAAATACTAGGATCAAATCAGCCTGAAGAAACCTATAAGATCTACTTTCTATTTAAAGAGTTACTGTGGATTTAGCTTTTCAACATATTTGGTTCTTATTGAAAGCAATTTTTCTATAACTTGAAAATCCGTCTTCTTTTCTATTTCTCCCTCTCCCCCACCTCTCCATTTTCTGATAAACTCTTGAGATGAAAAAATGCATGGGAAGTAACGGGGCATAACCCAAGTGTGCTGTGAAAGGGAACAAATCAGAAGGAATATTGCTTGAGGTCAGCATCTGATGTGTTTATTATTTCTAGATCTGTGAGGTAAGTTGACAGGCAGAATCGTTTGCCTCATGGAATACCGAGTTAACTTATCTAAGATGGACAAATGAAAGAGTATTTGCAATATAAACCTTAATAATATAACATCTGCCATGTTTCATTTATATTAACATAGGAAACATATAGTAGTAACAGTAATGTAGCTTTAGGATAAATATACAATATTTCATGGCACTTACTGTGAAAAATAAGGATTAAGAAAAAAACAAGTAAAAAAAATCTTGTGTTCAGTAAAATGATACACACAATTTTCACCTTCAGGCCACCAATGTGAATCAGACTAATTTTGATAATAAAATGTGTCAGTTTCAATGTAATTACTTTCCTTACTATATATTAGCTAACTGGTTCTGTTCTTTGTGGAAATAAAATGCCCCATTACAAAATAGACAATGTAGATGAAAGATGTTCTTTCTTGGTGACACTAGTGATTTTGTTAAATGCTGTATTTGTGTCGATTTAGAAACTGACTTCATGTATTTTGAATATAAGAGAGTATTTATGTAAAACAAAGTATCTCAAACCCCATTCTATATAGATTTGAATTCTTCTCTATTTTATATATTTTCTGCTGTAAGTAAGTTTGAAAAAATTAACTTGAAGTTGGAAATAATAAACTATTTATTTGGAAATTTTTAAAGCAAACTTTTGTGCATCTGTCAGATATGTTAGAGAAAGAGAATTTTGTACATCAGTGAAATTGGGTGATAGAGATTACAATTACTGGGGACATGAAGGTAAACAAGCTCCTAGAACACTGGCTCTGCTTAATCTCCTAAAAAATAAAAAAGTCTACAGTGACTGCGTAGGTTGAGTTTATGCCATGTAGGTTAGAATGTAAATCCCTATACTGCCTAGCATCACTCTTGCCCCTAGGTGCACACATGCATGCTTTCACCATTCCTCTGAATTACTTTATGCATTTATACATCTTGAGCCTGCCTAACACATCTTACTGTTCATATAATTCCTTTCCTCTTAACCTTCCACTTATGTTTTTCTTTTTCAGACCAAATACTTGCTCAATGATAATGTTACTTAAAAACCCAATTAGAAATGTGTTTACTCTTGTTTTCATTGGCCTCAGTGAGAAAATAGTTATGATCTGGTGGAAAACAACAAAATATTTCAGATGATTCTTGGTCTTGCATTATTTTAATTAGGTTGAACTTATTGGATTGTGTTTAACTTGGCTGCCCCTTGACTAATTACTGCATTTTCTGGCATTGGCATGTCAACCTAAATTTGACATCTTGCTCCTTTTAATTTCTACTTATTTCAAGGACAAAGATTTTATTCCAAATAAACATTGCAAACAAGGGACTTTTTTCAATCATTACATACCCTTCATTTAACATCTTGTATTGTTTCTTCTTCATGGTTATTTTGTTGCCTTTTGAATGTAGTTTCATTTTTATCACAGTCTCATCATGAAGCCAACAACAGAATGATATTAATCACTTAAGGATTTGGCATTACATGCTATAGCATAATTTCCATTTATAATACAATATGGCATTTCTCTTTATAGGCACAATATAGTCATATTTTCAGAAAAGTAGATAAACAACAATATATTGTTTTATCCTATGATAAGCAGAAGACTAATTTTAGATTATTAATTAGTGGCCTCTAATAGTTTTCCTTTGAAGTAAGGCAAATTTATTTTTTAAATTATGTTTTAAGAATTATTTATTTAGTGAATCTCATTTTAAATATGAATACTCCAGGGTGCATCAGATTTTAAAAAAAGAAAAAAACATTCACTTTCTTTTATTTAAGTTCATATCATGCTGAGCTACTGTTTCACTGAGCTTGTATTACTTGTGTATACATTGGCTCATGTTAAAGTTCTTGGAGTTAGTTCTTTTGCTCCAGTTTATGTATCATTTCAGTGATGTCTTATAAGCTGACAAACTTTAAATTAAGCATCCCTAAGCTAATTTAGGCTTTCTTCCCACATTTCCATGAAATAGATTAGATATAATATCAATTTTCTTCAGTCATCACTGATAACAAACATCTCAAACATTGTTGAATTGTGTATCTGCTCACCATCTTCATACTGACAATGAAAATCGCTATCATGAACTTACCAGTTCCAAGGATGTAATCAGCAGTGTATGCAACTTAGTAACTAAAAACATCTAAATAAATTCAATAGAATATAAATATAACAGAGTTTTAATGCCTATAATACAGTTAAAACAATGATTTTGATTCATTTTTGAATAAAAAAATTACATCATTTCTGACTCTTGAATTTACATACATATATGATATATATTTACACATACATATAATACACATATGTATACATACACATGTATGCAAATTTCAAATCCTCATGTAATTATGTTTTTATGTAACATATGTCAAAAAATTTAGTAAGCTAACTATTTATTACTTTGCAGCAAAAATTTCTATATTCTTTAGAAAAATTTATTGATTGTACATTTCTAAGCCTTAAATATTAAAAAAGACTATCTCATAATTATTCAAAAGATGATTAAAACAACATTAATAATTGGGAGAAGCAAAAATGAGAAAAAATGGTGATTCTTTTTATTAATATATCCATGATCAAAATTACTATTTCTATAATAAATTAGGGGACTACATTCATTTTCTGTTATTCTTTTTTTAGCTGTAAGTACTTATACACTTTGTTTATGTAAACAAGTTACATATAAGCAAATGTGAATGGACTTTTGTTATTAAAATTCATCAAATTATTAAATATTATTTGGGTTGAATGCCACAAATCACAGTGATATACTGTCAAAAGTTACATTTAGATAAAAAGGTTTTTTAAATTTCTATTTTAATTGACAAAAATTTTACTCATTTATTGTTTATAATATGTTGTTCTGAAATATGTGTACATTGTGAAATGACTAACTCTAGATAATTGGTATGTGCATTATCTCACGTGCTTACCATTTATGGGATGAGAACCCTTAAAATCTACTCTCTTAGCAATCATCAAGAATACCATACATTATTGTTAAATATTGTACAATAGATATCTTGAATTTATTTCTTCTACTTAACTGAAACTTTGTATCATTTGACCAGTATCTTTTCAATTCCACCCTTCTCTTCCTCTGGTAATCACTATTCTATTCTCTACTTCTATGAGTTAATTTTTTTAGATTCCAGATGTACGTGAGATCATGTGGTATTTTCCTTTAGTGTCTGGCTTATTTCATTTAACATAATGCCCTCCAAGTTCATCCATGTCATCACAAATTACAGAATTTTCTTCTTTTATAAGGCTGAATCATATCCCATTTTGTGTGTGTGTCTGTGTGTGTGCGTGTATACACACATACACATTACATTTTCTATATTCATTACTCTGCTTCAGGACAATTAGATTGACTCTAGATCTTGGCTATTGTGAAATGTTGTAATAAACAGGGAGAGCATGTATCTTTTTGAAATACTGACTTCATTCCTTTTGCATATGTACCCAGTAGGGAGATTGCTGGATAGTGGAACTATTTTTAACTTTTTGAGAAAAGCCTATACTGTATTCTATAATGGTGGCACTAGTTTATATTCTCACAAAGAGTGTACAATGGTTCTGTTTACATTACATCCTCACCGGCACTTGTTATTTTCATCTTTTTGACAATAGTCTTCTAACAAGTTTCTGGTGATAACTTACTGTGATTTTAATTTGTATTTTCCCGATGATTAGTGATGGTGAGCATGTATCTGTTGGTTATTTTATACCTTCTTTTGAGAAATGTCGACTCATCCTCTGTCCATTTTTTGTTTCCTTGCTATTGAGTTGTTTGAGTTCCATAGCTATTTTAGATATTAAAACTTTATCAGACATAAGGTTGGCAAATCTTTTCTTCCAGTCCATAGACTGTCTCTTTACTCTGTTGATTATTTTCTTGACTGTGCAGAAACTTTTAAGTTTGCTGTAATCCCACATGTCTGCTTTGCTTTTGTTGTCTGTGCTTTGGGATTTATATCTAAAAAAATTATTGCTCAGAAAAATGTCAGATTGCACCACTGCTCTCCAGCCTGGGCAACAAGAGCAAAACTCCACCTCAAAAAAAAAA
>NW_016811385.1:1234785-1238049 GCF_001698545.2 Rhinopithecus bieti
TTTTTTACTTAAAGGTTTTAACCAAAAAAATCCTGTTCCTGAAAAACCTAATTGTGAAGCTTCATATACTGGCATAATTAGGCCAAAACTCTAGTTAAATGTGAAGTGATATAAATGAACCCTCATATGACCCTAATATACAACGATATTTATGCCAATACTGCCAATAGGGTGCATTAATAGGACAGGTTCTCATTTTTAATAAATAATTTACTGCTCTTTAATAAATATTTGTTTTCTTTTCCAATAAAGTAAAATGTGTAAATAGATCAAATCAGTATACAAAAACTTCCTCATAATGATATGCTCAGGACCAATTGGCTTCACTGCTGAATTCTATCAAACATCTAAAGAATTAACATCAATCTTTTTCAACTTTGTTAGATATGACTACTATTAAAAGATTGAAGATAAAAAGCGTTAGTAAGGTTGTGAAGAAAAGGGAAGCATTGCACGTTGTTGGTGGAAATGTAAATTAGCATAGCCATTATAGGAAAATAATAAGGAGGTTTCTCAAATATCAAAAGTAGAACCACCAGTTCTACTACTGACTCCATATTAAGAGAAAATAAATTCAGTATGGTAAAGAGATATGTCCACCCCATGCTCATTCAGAATTATTTACAGTAGTTGGGATATGGAATCAACCTAATTGTCTAGAAACAGATGGATGGATATAGAAAATGTGGTATATATACATAATGAAATCATATTCAGTATTTTTAAAAAGGAAAATTCTGTCATTTGCGTCAACGCAGATGAACTGAGAGGACATTGTGTTAAGTGAAATAAAACTGGCACAGAAAGACAAATAATGAATAATCTCACTTATATGTGGAATGCAAAAAAGTCAAACTCATGGAAGTAGACAAGGAATGATGGTTACCAGGGGCTGAGGAGAAGGAGTTGAAGAGTTATTCAAGAACTGATACAAAATATGAGTTAGGAGAAATAAGTTCAAGAGATATATTGTACAATATGTTGACTACAGTATATAACAATGCACTTTGAAACAAAATTTAAATAAAATTATTTTTGCACATATGTTCATGAGGATTTCACCTATCTTTTTTCTTGCAATGTCTAAGTCTAGCCTTAGTATTAAGGTAATACTAGTTTTATGGAATGAGGAGAGGTGTTCTTTCTTCTATTTTGTAAAAGAAGTTAAGAATTATTATTATTTATTATTTACATGTTTGCTACAATTCATTATTCAATTCATAAATAAAAGGAGCGTAAAGTTGTGGGCTTCTTTTTGTACCAGTGTAGGGGAAGATTTTAAATCGTATTCCTATTTGTTATGTTTACTTATAGATATATTCAGATTTTCTTTGCCCTCTTGGTTGATTTTTGGTAATTTATGTCATTCTAGGAATTTGTTTATTTAATCTAAGTTGTCTAATCTGGTATCCTAAATGTGTTTGGCACTTAGGCAATTCATTTTGATATCACCTTTTATTTATTTGTTTTTCCAATCCATGACAAGTGGAGTGCCCCTGGCTTAAACAATCACGGAGGATAAGGGTTCATAGCCCAGGGATGACAGTTTGGGATCCTTCACCAAGTAAGTCACTGAGACCTGCAGAGGCTTTTCTAGCCAACTATGATTAACCTCCAGGATGGGTAGTAGGGAAGCGAGATGAATACCAATTGCGGACTTAACCAGAAGCTGCAGAGGGTGGAGAAGTTTGTCACTTTATCCTTCCTGTCACCTAACCACTCCCTTAAGAAAATATGATCACCATAATCCTCTAAGAACAGTTCGCAGAATTTATTTGAAGAAGTAAAGCTCATGACTGCTCCTACATTTAAAATTTTTATATTGCTTAGCAGGGTTTCTGATAGAATTCTCAAAGTTAACAATTTCCTTTTCCAGTGCTTGTTATTCATTATACACTTCAAGAGTTAAAAAGGTAAATCTGTGTATACAGTTTGAATGTAAAGATCCCTAAAGACTGAAAAACTAATAATGGTCTTCAAGCTATTTTCAATATTTCTGTAAGATAGAACAATCAAAGAAATTGTATTATAAATGTCAAATAATCTGTTCTCTTGTCCAGAATAATATCAATTAGATGTGATGACAGCTTTTACCTTGTGGTATTCAGAAGCTCTAGTTGGCATTACAAACAAAACAAAAAAGAAAAATAAAGTTATCTCAAAGCACAGAGCATTCTGGTCTGACTGCACATTCTCCTTAAAACACACCATGATATGGCAATAAGTTTAATTAATATGGTGTATGTGATATAATACTAATTTTTTAAAACAAACTTAAAATTAAGAAAATACCATAAGTATGTATGCATTTGTATGACTATTTTCTATGAGTCAAGTTCGCAAATTAATTTATAATCTCAGGAAAAAGCATGGAAGATTCAGTAATAGAGTGCTATTGAGTCACAATAATAGAGTACTATTGAGGGAGGAGATGGAGAAAAAAACTGCTTTTCAAATATCTCTTTATGTACTATTTTATTTGTTATAATTATATTCTTAGGTATTACTGATACATATATTATCATTATAAGCAAAATATTAAGGATATAGTGAAAATAGTAACATGCCATTATTATTTTTGGGAGGCTAAGACAATCACTATTATGTATCTATATATCTAAGTCATTAAGTTTAAGCATTGTGAAAAAAATTATAGAATAATGGTTCTTTGGAACTGTGGGACAAGGTATTTCCTATTAATTTTTTATATGTATTAAACCAACCAGCACATGTATTATTTGAATTTCATATATTTAAAATAAAAATCGTTTCTCGAAGCTTGTTGCAAACTATAGTCCTTATTCCTCTCTTAAATCAACGATGGGAAACAGTAATGCTGTCTGCCTCTTACTATTTTCAACATAGATTTCTTCATCCATTTTACTAGCCAATGGGAAAGTTTTCCATAGAGCTATGTTCAATATCTCAGTATTGACTCAGACTTGACTCCTCTCCATTCAGTATATTGGTTCGTGCTTACAATATATCTTGCTCTCCAAGAATCCATAAATCACTCTTTACGGGGAACAGTAGTTATTTCATTTTCATCTTTGTGTTACCAGCAAGTATCGTAGCACCAAAATATTGTAGATTTATAAAGTGAACATTATGTGCCAAACACTACCTTAAGTAGTTTTATGTACTTCCACTAATTTTTTAAAACATTGATTAGTCAGTTATTATCGCCATTTTTCAGATAGAAACACTGAAGCCCAAAGAGGTTAGGTAGCTTTTTTTTTTTTTTTTTTTTTTTTTTTTTTTTTT
>NW_016811385.1:1238799-1270161 GCF_001698545.2 Rhinopithecus bieti
TTTTTTTAATAATATAAAAATTTTAGTTTATTTCTGAATACCAAAGATATAAAGTGCCCTTTATTAAGAGTTCATAGCAGATCTAAATAAAGTTATTTCCATGAGACTTTAAGAAAAAACAAGGTACAGCCTTCCTATGTCAGAACTTGTAATCTGGACTTTCCAGTATCAGCTTTATTGCATTTTATTTTTAGAGCACACATATTCATTACGATGCAATATACAAAAGCCAATTAAATTGTGCCTACTTAACTATATTTCATATATGGGTGCTTTGTTTACCTTCTTGTATTATTCCCTTAGTTATGATTTTCCGTTTGGAACATGTAATTTTTTTTTTTTTAAGTTGGGATCTCACTTTGTTGCCCAGGCTAGAGTAGAATAGAATGATCATAGCTAGCTGCAACCTCAATCTATTGGACTCAAGTGACCCTCCCACTTCAGCCTTCTGAGTAGCTGGGACTACAAGCACAAACCATCATATTTGGCTAAGTTTTTATTTTTTAGTAAAGACAGAGTCTTGCTGTGTTGCTGAAGCTGGTCTTGAACTCCTGCCCTCAAGCAATTCTCCTGCCTCAGCCTCCTGAGTTGCTGTGCACATCTGATCTTAAATGTAATGGATATCATCTACTTCCTTCACTTCACATTCTTTTTACTCTTTTAATATATATATGTATACACACACACATATGCCTGTATATATGTATACATATGCATACAAAAAGATATAAGTACATTCATATATATATTTTTGTGTGTATATATGTGTATATATATATGGCAATGATATGAGCAAAGATGATTTCTTAATTTGGAGGAGTAAGTGGGCAGGGATGTGAGATATCTGCAAGATGAAAGATAAAAGAAAAACGAGAAAAAAAAGTAATTAAAACACCATTTAAATGGGAGGAATGATTAGGGAAGAGAAACTAAGAAGCCTACATATGGAAGTTCCAATTTAACATTCCCTTGCTCTGCATCTTTGGACTGTTTCCACTACAGTTTTGCAATTCGTAGTTCAGCAACCATGATAATCCCTGGGATCTTATTAGAAATGAAAAATCTCAGGATCAAAACTACTGACCGATACCAATAATTCATATGCATATTAGAATTTGAGAATATGTAAAATTGTATCCTTATTGAGTTTAGGCTATTTTGGATTTCAAGCTTCAGTTAAAATGCTGTGAAGACTCATAACCCTCAGTCATATCTTTCCAACAACTATACAAGGTAGCCACAGACAAGCAAGGCAGCCATAAAACCAGCATGACTCTTATTTCCCTTTACTCTGCATATTCTTTCTAGGGCCAGCACATGAAGCGGCAACTCATTACAATCTTTGAAACTACTGTGTCACTACAGTATCCAAGTGGCTGAGACATTTAGTTTCTCCCATCACCTTGTCTTCCACTTGGACTTCATCTCATGCCACTCTGTGGATGGTGTAAAGTGTCTATTTTCCCAAATAAGGAGGTAACCCATGAACTCTTCAGATATGTAAAACCTAAATCTCAAAATTCTATTTTCAAGGTCTGTTTCCTGGGTCACTAACGATATCATTTAATGTATTGGTGGAGGCCCAAGATGCAAATAAGTGTATCTTCTAAAGAGGTGATCAAACATGGTATAATGAAGGAACCACTTTCAAAAGTGTGGACAAGGTTAAGGGAAGCAATATGGCATGTTGGAGCACCCTAGTTGTGGTAACGTCTAGCTGTTACCCCTCGGTACTTGAGGAGACAAGGTAAGGGAGTAGTTACTAGAACCTGATCTAATTTAATAAAGGAAAACAGCCACTGAAGAACTGTTGTGAGCAGTAAATGAGCCACAGAAATGAATGAATCATCTCTTCTTCCTCTGAGATCCTGCTGTGAAACTCAACTCCTGCTGAGAAAAAGTAAGAGGATACATTTTTGGAAGGCATAATTCAAAGATAAGAACAAGGTGGATAACTCTGGATAGTGGGTTTAGAGAGAGGAATAAAAGAATATTCCAGAAAGACTATGACTTCTCCAATATCAATCCACTTATTGAGCTTTTAAAATCATTTTATTTTAAAGTATTATATTTTTCAGACTTCACATTTTCACCTGGCTTTTTAAAAGATTCTTGTTCTTGTTACATGTGAATATCCTATCTTACATCTCTATCTTATACATCAGATATACTTAAGTTTGTGTTTTATCTCTTTCACTATCTTTATCATTAGTTAAATGTTAGTCAGCATGTTTTGTTTCTCGTGCATCAGTTTTACTTTAGAGATGTCTAGGAGCTTAGCTTGTGAGCTCACGTTTATTTTACCATCAGTTACTCTGTAAATAATAAATGTCATGCAATGGCTAAGGGATAGATTCTAGTCCAGCTTTTGGCCCATCAGTGAGATAAAAAGTATGTAAGCATTGTCTCTCAGTGTATCCCAGGCATCCGAGAGGCACTGCTAATTACTCTACCACAGAAGACCTCTGGATAGGTGCTATGGTTTGAATGTATCCCTACAAAATTCAAGGGTTGAAATAGAATATTCAACATGATAATATTAAGAGGTGGGACCTTTAAGAGCTGGTTAAGCCATGAGGGCTCATCTCTCCTGAATGGGATTAAAACCTTTATAAAAGAGGTCAGTGAATTCACAGTGTTTAATTCACTCTCTTCTGTTCTTCTGCCACATGAGGACCTTGTGTTATTCAGACAATGCAACCAAAAGACACCATCTTAGAAGCAAAGAGCAGCCCACATCAGTCCACTGGACCAGCCAGTGCCTTGATCTTGGACTTCCCAGTCTCGTGAACTCTGAGAAATAAATTTCTATTCAATATAAATTATCCAGTCACAGATTCTTTTCATGGCAGCGCAAATGGATTAAGACAATAGAGTCTGTCTTTAAACATGAGGAAGAAGCAGCAGTATGGTAGACAAACTCCTAAAGTTTTAATCTATGAGCTCTCACTTTCAGGAGAATGAAATGTGGAAATGAATGCTTAAGAGAAGTACGTGTTGCATCAATTCTTCCTCCTGATAGAGATTTGTGCTCATACCCCTCAGATATGAGCCTTAGTGGCTGCACATATCTATAAAGTGGAAGCTGATGAACACTACAGGGAAATATGGGGAAGGGAGGAGAACACAATTTTATAGCTTACTGACCTATCCACTCAGCTCTTGGATAGAAACAATTCCCATTCCTACTCCCAAGACAAGCAGCCTTATTGATTTTAGGAATTCAGCCAAATGCAGGATACAGACCACTGAAAAGGCAATTTTAATAAAGTTTAATAAATGCATTTTGAGTAATTCAGGATTTTATGGGCCTAGAGAGCAGGGTCACCTAATGCTGACTGGAAACATCAGGGAATATTTTTGTGAGGAGGAAATCTATATCCTGAGAACTGAACAATACATGATTTCTTTCCTTCTGCCCTGCTACGTTTGAATGGTTCTCTGCTCAACACACTACATGATTTAGAATTGACTTTCTCTACACAATAGAAAGTTTAAATTGGTAACCTCTGCTCCTATTGTAACTACCTGAAAAAGTTTATGTCTTGGAAACCAAACTGGCTCTCTGTTGGCAGAAACCTCTTGACCTCATTGCACATGTTTATAAATACATAAGCATATCTTGAATAGATAATGATACAATTTTCTCCACAGGGCATGTTTGCTACTATCAGTTTAGACTATTTTCAAATTTTATTTTAAGGAAAACAAAGTCCTCAAATTAAATAATTTGTTTGACTTTTCCTATAAGATATAGTTTTCTCTTTCCTAGGATTCAGTCTCTAACACAGCCTGCTTCATACATGAAATCATTTTACTGCTATTTTGTATCTGCTTAAACATGAACCCAAATGTCCAACCTTATTTAGCAGTATGACTCTGTAGAATAAACTTCATACAACTGACAATGCTGAGAAATGGCTTTACCCATCCCTTTCCTTTTGGCCCTTAAAAGGGGGTAATTAGAGTATAAGATTTCAGGGCAAATATAAACAAATAAACAAAAACTTGGCTGACTATATTATATTTTGACTGAGAATCCTACCTAAAAATAAGTACATCTATTATTTAATATTTATCTATGAATTTTGCCCCCTTCAAAGTTTGAGAACAATGTCACATTATATTTCATTATTTAAAAAATATTGCCTTTTCATGTTCTCTACCCCACTCCTACCCTTGCTATTAGAAGGAACCATCAAAGAGAGTGACTATAAATGAATCTCCAATCTCACATTAATTAATAAGCAAAGAGCACGTAACTTTTTTATTATTCATTTATTTATTTTGTATTTGAGACAATCTTGCTGTGTCACCCAGACTAGAGTGCAGTGGCATGATATCAGCTCACTGCAACCTCTGCCTCCTGGACTCAAGCAATGCTCGTGCCTTATCCTCCTGAGTAGCTTGGATTATAGGCATGTGCCACCACAGCCAGGGTAATTTTTGTATTTTTAGCAGAGACAGGCTTTTCCTATGTTAGCCCAGCTGCTCTTGAACTCCTGGCTTCAAGTGATCAGCCTGCCTCGGCTTCCCGAATTGTTGGAATTATAGGTGTGAGCCACCATGCCCTGCCAACATGACTTTTAACATATTTATTCTTCCTATACATGTGCATAGTTCAGTTATGAATAAAAACTACCATTGTCAAACATTTAGTGTATCCCCAGTGCTATAGTGTGTGGTTAGATCATAGTACAAGACATGCCCAAACTGGCTTGTACTGATCCCACATCCAATTGTTAATTTTCAGAGATTTTGTGAGCTGGTAGAGGTTACATTAGTAGCTTAAAATCAACCATACTGGGAGTACTTATACCATGGAAATCAGCAATATTACAGATCACAGCTTTTTTCTTTTTTTTTTTTTCTGGAAACCTGGTTGTTAGACATTTTTCAGAGCATCACTGTGTTTCTGTTTGTATGTGTGTGTGTGTGTGTGTGTATACAACTAACTTTCCAGAAAAAATACATATATATTTGTGTGTGTATACATGTGTATGCGTGTTATATACATATATACACATATATGTGTGTGTTATATACATATATACACATATATGTATGTTATATACATCTATACACATATGTGTATGTTGTATACAAGTATGCACAAATATGTATACATATACACATATATGTGCTCATATACATATACACACATATAATATCATTTATCTCTCATAAAATCTACAAAACAGGCATTATATTCTCCATTTTTTATGAAGAAAATAAATCATTTTTATTATAAAACTGGCAACCACAGAAAAATCAGGGTGCATATACTGTAAATGCTTTGAAAATCAAGAAGATTTCAAATGTTTTGAATATCAGGCTACATTATGAATTACTCATGATATTAACAACAAAACGTTGGAGAGACTACTGAGGCAAGGTTATTTCCTCATTTCAATAGCGTGGCATACAATTTAAAATTACACACCATTTTTAAACCCTAGCTGCTAGATTGTGGTTGTCTTTCTATTGTTTTTGTTCCTTGAGGGCAGAAACTGCAACGATCTTTCCATATCCCTACTTGATTCAAAAATTGGTATTCAGTGAATAATTGTTAAATCAATTCATAAATGTAGATTTTCAACCCATATAGAAAATGTATAAAGTTACCTTTGGACATGCTCCTTGAAGGGAATCCAGAGAAACTGAAATGTTCTCATAATTGAAGCTGTTTTCTTAAGCAATGAAGGTTTAGAGAATAACACAATCATAGCTATTTTTAATCTCCCTAGCAGTTACCAAAAAACCTTGGAGAAATGTGATACTGCTGGGCATTAAGAAATGGAACAGACTCTTTGTCTACATCTGGGAAATGAAAATGATTGTCCTGAACATAAACATTAATGAATTCAGAGAGACTAACCTTGAAATATGTGAGTAGGCCAAAGGCAAATAGAATGATACAAATAATTCAAGACACATTTATAAATAAGTCACAGGGTAGGTTTAAAATGCAAAATGACAAAATCAAGAAATGCAAACAGATGAAGTCCCCATTTTCTCCCTTTGTCTGAAAAGATATATGAGGAAACAGTGAATAAGCTGGTTTTGAGATTCAAGAAGGTTAGCCATTTTTTTCTAGTCAACTTCTATTATATTTATTTTTTTATTTTTCCTTGAACATAAGCAGATATTTACTTGGCTGAGGACAAATAAACTTTTCTTTCTCTCTTTTCTTTTCTTTTCTTCTTCCTTCCCTCCTTCCTTCCCTTCCTTCCTTCCTTCCTGCCTTCCTATCTTCCTGCTTTCCTTCCTTTTTTCTTTCTTTCTCTCTCTCTCCCCCTCCTCCCTCTGTCTCCTTTCGTTCCCTTCCTTCCTTCCTCCCTCCCTCCTTCCCCCTCTCTCTCTCTCTTTTTCTTTGTCTCTCTCTCTCTCTCTCTTCTTTCTCTCTTTCTCTCTTTCTTTCGTTCTTTTCTTTTGTATTTCTGGGCATTGTATCCAATGGAAATCTCACTATTGTAAAGGAATCCACTGAATGAAGGTCAGGGTCTACGATGTTCTTCTGATATGTAGGAGGGGTTGTTGAATAGATGCAGGTTCCTCACTGTCTTTGGGGAGTGGAATTTAAAGTTGTTTACAATTTTTAAATACCCCATCAAGAGAAACACATTTGGGATGCTTCACAAAGCATCTGAAGACAAGGATCAAATCCAGTAATGGAATAATCCTCTATTAATATTTATAATCATCATTTAATAGAGTATTCACTTGAAAAAGATTTTTTCTGGAATCTCTGAGTCCTCTTTACTTGGCTTGTCTTCTCTCTGCATCTTCATATAGTCTTTCCCTTGTGGATCTGTGTGCTAGGTTTTTCTTCTTCTAGGAACACCAGCCATATTGAAATAGACACACCCACGTGAACTCATTTTACTTTAATTACCTCTTTATACATCCTATCTCCAAACACAGTTGCATTTTGAGGTAGTGAAGATTAGAATACCAAATTATGAATTTGTGGGGGAGGGCAGCAAAATTCAACCCATGATAGTTTTCTATTCTCAAATTATTTTATTTTATTTTGTTTTATAATTTTAATTTCTGTAGGTACACAGTTGTTGTGTATATTTATGGAGTATATGAGAAGTTTTAATACAGGTATGCAATGTGAAATAATTCCATCACGGAGAACAAACGGGGTATTCATCTTCTCAGGCATTTGTCCTTTGTGTTACAAACAATCCAATTACATTATTTTAGTTATTTATATATATATAATCATTAAGTTACTATTGACTATAGTTACCCTGTTGTGCTATCATATAGTAGGTCTTATTCATTCTTTCTATTTTTTATATCCATTAAACATCCCCACCTCTCCCTGAGTCCCCTACTACCTTTTCCAGTCTCTGATAACCATCCTTCTACTTTCTATGTCAGTTATTCATACATTTCACATGCATTGAAATTAACTTATTTCCGTATCAAGTTAATTTATTCAGTATGTATTATTTCAATAAATAAAACCTACAAATGTTGTTTCTGGTTGAATTACCATTAGAGATGGTGTTGGCTGTTGGCAAGAGAAGGGTTTGCAAATGGAAAATGTTGATTCTCAACTATTTGTATTAGCCTGTTTGGTTTCTGAGTATGCAAGACAATGTCCAAACCTTACACTTACAATGTGTTATAACATCATTAGCATTATTGTCTTTGAAAAAAAATTCATCAAGTTAAAAATAGCCTTATTTCTGATAATATTTTCAAAATGACCTCATTAATAATTTTCAGTAGATGACAATCCAGAGGTTTATAAAGCATTTCCAAACACACACACATGCACACACGTATGTTCAAACACACTATTTTTTTTTCCCTAAGAACAGTTTCAAGAGCTTTCTTCTGGTTCTCAAGATAGATATTGACTTCAAAATTATTAGGTGTGATAAATCTCATATCTGAATCAGGGCTCTGAAAAGTAGTAATTCCTGTTTAGAACATTTACACAACTGGTGGTCTTTGACTCCACAGATTCAAAAATGATATTTATTTAGTCTTTGCAAGCAGGTAATTATTGGTCTATTAAAATCTGCTTCATATCAACTAAATTCAGAAATGCTCAGCATATGAACTATAATTTCAATTTAAGTATTTATCTTGATGGAGAAAGTTGATTAATGGATTATATGGTTGTGAACAATTTTTCTCCTTGAAGGAATTCCAATAAGAAGGCTTACTTTAATCAAGTGTGTGAGTTAGCTCAGATTCAGGGGAAGGGTATTTGGGCATCTGGTAAATTGTTAATGTCAGTGCTTCACTAATCAATCAGTTATAAAATACTGACTTAGTGCCTACTCAGTGTGAGATACTGTGCTAGGTCTAGGGATATAGCCAGAGTGATACATTCCCCACTAGCACATCACTTCAATGATGTGTTTACAGAGTGTTAGAGAAAGACATTGAACTGCAAGTACCACAGAGCATGAATGGCTTTGCCTGGTTAGAGAAGATTCCAGATCTAGATAAGCTCTCCCAAAACGTGTACTGGATGCTAACCATTTTCCAATTGTTTCTGGCAATCTTTAAATATGTTGGTGAATATACTATAGTCAAATTCTGCATTTCCTATTTGTCTCTTAAAATTCAGATTATATTTCTAAATATAAATTCTAATTTATTTCAATAAATTTTGAGTATTCTATAATTTTGCCTAAAGTAAAAACGTATATGTGAATGAAGTTGAAGAGATTAATATGTTCTTTATTTCTGGTAGCTATGTATTAACGAGCTAAAAGTATCAAGTAATATTTGCAGAATACATTTTATTTTGGCTATATAATACTTTAGATAATTCTGTCATAACCTTTTTCTTCCATATTGTGAACACATTGAGGACCAGGGATTTTGTCCTAGTAACCATTGTGCACACAGCATCTGGTATGGTGCTGGTGAGAACATGTTGGATGATTTCCATTGACAGGTTTATTCTTTCTGCCATTATTTTTCAGAAAAATAAATCAATCAAATCTTACATTAGAAAAGAGACTTTAAAAATAATGTCATGCCATTTCCTAACTCTAGAAATCTTTCAAAAATATCTCAGATAGATGATCACAAATTCCTGTTTATTGAGAACAGAATGACTTTAACATTTTTCTTTACAAAGGCAATAACTGATCACAGTAATAATTCAAAAATATAAAGATATATAGGGAAAATAAATCATCTACCTTCTTCAGTCTAGAGATGATGGTTTTTAATATTCACATTGTAATCAAGAGGATAATTAAATATATATAGGATAGCTAGGGATTTTCTTATTATTTCTTTATACTATCATGTTTTACTGCATCCTAAAACAATAATTCCAGATACTTCTTTCATCAATTTTTTCTCGCTTTTTCCTGACATTTGTTAGGCAGTCATTATTCAAAATGCATCTTTTATAACTAACTCCCTTCCCCCAATATTCCAAAGCACATTAATTGCCATTCTGAATATATAATAGATTTATTGCAATAACAGCTTCTTTTGGTAAGTATACTAGAACAAGCAATCTTTTGAAATAACTGGAAAAATTGCTGTGATCATTATGAAAATCGCTCAGGAATGTGTTCTGATGTAATGAAATTTCATGTATCTGTTACAATCTGACTGATTTTCATAAAATAAAGGTTATTATTGTGATGAAGCAAAAAGCAAAATAAGTAAAAATAAGTAATTTAAAATGAACTAGATTTATTGGTAGCTATGCTGAAATAATAATTCAATTTTATGAAAGGTGAAAATGTATTCTTATTCAAAGTACAGAACACTGTGCAGAACACTGTACAGAACAATTTGTAGTGGAAAATCTAAGTTACAATTTGTAACTTCATCTTTGAATAAATTGCTAGTAATATTGCAGATAAATGAGGTCTGTATTTTTATTTAGTTATTATATTAGAATTATAATTAAACAATTATTTTGATCCAATAATGAATTATTTCTTTATCTTTAACCATTATTAGATCATTCCTACGGTGGTGACTTTCACGTATGTTTTGCAATACTGTCTCTCAAATAGACACATGAAGCAACTTTCAAACCCAGTAAGCATGAAGTTAACAGAATCACCAAGTGACTCTCCACATCGTATGTGATTATTCTGTTTTTAGTAAAATAAAATCATACAATTTAGGTCCATTTTAGAACATATAGTTTTATAAGTGCTTTTTAATTTACAATTGAATTTGTGAAAATAAAATTTGAGACTCCACTAGGGATTGAACACATTTAGAGTTTACATGTCAGGGGCTGTGTAAATGAAGAGTTTACATCAGTCATTTTACTAAATCCTTACAGCGTGTCTTTGAAAAATATACTATTACATGCTATATAAATTTGTTTTGCAAATGAAGAAAATAAGTTTTAGTGTAGTTAAACTACATGACCAAATGTATAAATTATGCATTATCGAACTTGAACTCCAGATCTGACTGACATATATACCATTCTCTCAAATGCTCACTCTACTTCCGCCAAATGGTCCAAGTCTAAATGGAATACAATATATTGGGTTGGATCATAGGACAAATGGTGTTGGTGGAAATCTCAGTACAGTTTGTAGTTTAGTTAATAATGATATACTAATGTTAATTTATTTGTTTTGAAAGTGTGTTATGATTATGTAAGATATCAACATTAGAAGAAACTGGGTGAAAGGTCTATGAGAATGTGCTGTACTGTTTCTGTGATTTTCCAGCAAATCTAAAATTATTCTAAAAATAATTTAAATATTAAAAGTGACTCAAACACACTAAATACAATAACGTGATTCATCACTGAATTGAAAAGCAAATACTGGCATGTTAAATATTTTAGTCTTTCTCCTTCTTAAATATCTTCATACTGAGTAGCAACTCCCCAAAAAGGGGCAATTGTATTTCATACTAATAGATCTTTCGCTCACATTTTGATATGATAATTTCATTCTTAATAAACAGCATTGTACCAAACATTGTGTTAAAAATGTTTCAACAAGAAAACCAAATAAAAGACTAAGACCCAGAGACTTTCACACCCATGAGAAGTTATTCAACTTTTAGTAATTCCTCTAACAAAAGTGTTTTCTTAATATGGCCATGCAGAAATAAACACCTTTCAACAAGCCTCTGTTGGTTAATGGACTTTTGCACAAAAACAACTTATTTTCCTTTTCTAGTGTTTTAATTTTTTTGAGGACCATTAACACAGCTATACATATCTATTTTTATCAAGTTGGCACCCATTGTTATGAAAATTAAAACAAAGCCACTTAGAGTTATTTCTACAAAGTTTGTTTTATTTCTTTCAACACTACCTCTAAATTGCTATCATCTTTTAAACCAATTATTTTCCCCTTACTAGTCCACTGCTGGCTTCTGAGCATCTTCCAAAGTGTCTAGAAGATGATAAGTACTCAACCATTTTTCAAAGAGTTGTAAAACCCATGCTACAAGAAAACGTCTGCAGTAAGCATTTTAAATTTATTCAATTTATATTTCTTTAGGCAAAGTCTGCCTTACTCCAGGAAAAATTAAGTTGATACATTTATATATATACAAATCTATATATACATATATGTATATGTCTATATGTTTACACACACATACATGTAAGCATACATACACACACAAGAAAATGATATAAGTATTAAATGAATAAAGAACAAAAGCAAAAGCAAAATAAGCATAGGAAATAGAAAAGCAAAGCCAAGAATGAAGTTACAAGACAAAAGTAATTTTGTGAAACTTTCTGGATACATTTCCAGCACTGGAACAACAACAAAACGTCTCTAAAATTTCTAATAGTAAAAACAAAAAGGAAGTCATCAACATTTACAAGATTCCTAGTATCAACCCAATTGCCCAGGATAAGTCCAGTTACTCCTGGCAACAAAAAGAGAAAGGCATTTCTCTCCTTGCACTTCTTGAGAAG
Source organism: Rhinopithecus bieti (assembly GCF_001698545.2). Taxonomy (NCBI): domain Eukaryota; kingdom Metazoa; phylum Chordata; class Mammalia; order Primates; family Cercopithecidae; genus Rhinopithecus; species Rhinopithecus bieti. The sequence continues at coordinate 1,250,711 of NW_016811385.1, forward strand.
CTAGATGTTGTATAAATGTCTGAAAAATGTCCTCATAAACTTTCTTCCAGTACATATAACAATGAGTCATCTAGGACTATTCCTGGAAATTCCTATTTCTTAGCATAGAGGGCATCAGCTTAAAGATAACTTCAGCAAAAACGAATTCTTCTGTATCAAAATAAGGGAACTCAAATATGTAGTTCCTTTCTTTTCTGATTTATTACAAGGCTTCATTTCAGTGTATTTAGATGTTAGAATGTCACACAGGGGACATGCTTTTTGCCTATTCTCTTTTTTCTTCTGAACTTGAACGTGGTCTCAGACTCCTCCTCAACAGTGCTCTAGGCAGACCATACTAAATGGTTTCAGCTTCCACCTGAGATACAACATATGTGCCCGTCCCTATCTAGAAAAATAAATTGACTAGATATTAGCCAATCTTTCATACATATTATTGGCCAATCTTTCATACATTAATTATTACTGTCAAGCTAATTAATTTTAAGTGGCAATGAATCTGAAGCCATATTTTCTGAAGGAAATGCATAGAGAATATAACAATTCTTTGTTTGCAGATAACCAGTCATACACTTTAATAGTCAAATAATCAACATGATGATAAATACATAATTTGTATTGCAATTTTACTCTGTACAGAGCACTGTACTAAACACTTTCCTTGGATTTCTTTTCTATGTTTTAATTCTTACAACAATTTTACAAGGTAGTGAATATCATCAGCTGCAGATGAGGAGAGGAAACTGAAATAAGGTGAAGTTGAGACCTTCTAATACAATACATGGAACAGCCTGACAAGGTATTTGCTTAAATGAAAGGCCAACTTACTTTTACTTGGAGAAAGACCATGGAAAGACCATCTGGAAGAGTGGTGAGTCTCTCCACAAAGATACATGAGAATGTATGATACCTCTCTCGATGGAAAACAAATAAACCAGATACTTGGGGTTTACACACAGTATAAGGGTGAATAAAACCTCCAAGCTTAAAGTCATAAGAAATCAGGATCATTGTTTTAAAATTGAAAAAATGTTAAAGCAGAGATCAGCAGATATTATGTCTGCTCTATTAAAAAAGAAAAAAGCCAGATAATATCTAGAATCTTAGTAAATCACTCTTGTAAAAGGTGCTTTCACTTTGAGCTTCATTTCAAATAAAGTCATCACAAAATATATGTCTAGGTGATTTAATAACTTAACTCATTGTATAACATTATTTTAACTTATGTTATATATTTATTTATTTATCTATCTATTTAGAGATGGAGTCTCGCTGTGTCACCCAGGCTGGAGTGTATGGTTGCGATCTCAGCTCACTGCAAACTCCGCCTCCCGGGTTCACGCCATTCTCCTGCCTCAGCTTCCCAAGTAGCTGGGACTACAGGTGCCAGCCACCACTCCCAGCTTTTTGTGTGTGTGTGTATTTTTAGTAGAGACAGCATTTCACCGCGTTAGCCAGGATGGTCCGGATCCCCTGACCACATGATCCGCCTGCCTAAGCCTCCCAAAGTGCTTGGATTACAGGCGTGTGTGAGCCGCCGTGTCCAGCCTGTATAACATTATTTTAAAATTTAACTAAATGTAGATGACGACCAAAAACTATTGTTCGAAATATGTAATCTGCACACCTGCCATTTTGGAAGTACTTATATAATATGGCTAGTTGTCTACTGCGTTCCAACTCCTATTTCTAGTAAATTTTCATATACCAAATCGTGTATTTTTCCTCAACTAAAAATCAGGCACACTCTTCAAATATTTTAATATGCCACATATCCACATAAAAATAAAATAACTAATTCAACCCATCAAGCCTTATCTCTCATTGTGCTCCAGTGGGAGATTCAATTTAAATTCAGGGTCCAGCTAGACTAAATGCACTATTTGCTGTTTGATAAGGCACAGTGCAAGATCTCTCCTCAGGTATGCTTGACTGTTCCTGTGAGATCATTCCTAAGGCCTTCAACTTGGTAATGAATTCAGTTATGTAGCTTAGACACTGCCACTGTAGGAAAACTACTCTCTATGTTTGATTGATTGATTGATTGATTGATTGATTGATTTTCAAGACGGAATCTCACTCTGTCGCCCAGGCTGGAGTGGAGTGGCACGATCTCGGCTCATTGCAACCTCTGCCTCCCAGGTTCAAGCGATCCTCCTGCCTCAGCCTCCCGAGTAGCTGGGATTACAGGCTCCCGCCACCATACCCGGCAATTTTTTTGTATTTTTAGTAGAGACCGGGTTTCACCGTGTTAGCCAGGATGGTCTCAATCTCCTGAATTCGTGATCCGCCCGCCTCAGCCTTCCAAAGTGCTGGGATTACAGGTGTGAGCCACCCTGCCTGGCCCTATTCACTATTTCTTAAAGTTAGGTAAAGCCCTTCTTTTAGGTGTTTACAACAGAAACTTATCTTGCTCTTATTACAGCACTTACCACACTCATTAAATTGCCTTTTTACGTGTTAGGCAACCGCATTTTATTGCAAGTAGCTTGAGGAAAGTGACTGTGCCTTATTCATCAACAGTTCCTAGTACACAATAATAGTTAGATAAATATTAGCTAAATGACCTAAAGAATAAGCTAATAAATGTCCCTAATTTTTATTGTATATTGACATACAATATATTTGAAAACCCCAGTTGGATGAATATCTGTTTATTTCAAGTGGCATTGTTGATAAATTTTTCCTGTACAGAGCATCAAAGGCAAAGAAAAGGTCAATATTCATCACTACTTACAAATTTATCCACAAGATTATAAAAATAGCTACTGCCGGAATAGCGTTCTCTAGGGTCCAATTTGTAAGACTGCAATTTGCCAATAATAAAATGGCATGTAAATATTTTGGATAGCATATCTAAGAAGATAGTAAGTCTATGTTTTGAGAAGAGTATCGAAATTATCATATTTAAGGATTGGGAATTACTCTATCCCAGCTAGATATCAGATGTAAGATGTTCAATTATTTGATAAAACTAAATATATGGTAAGGATCGACATTCACCATTAAGTATAATAATCTCAAATTGTTGAGTAAAGAGAAATCTTACCCTGGACCTTAATACAGAAACTTTGCAAACCATTTAGGGTATTGATTTTTGAGAAATAAAAATTCCAATTAAATGAAATTCTTTATTCAGGGAGGATCATTAGAAGGCAAAATCCTTAGGGGGAAAAAAAATCAGTGTGGAGTTTTACCAAGGACAGATTAGGCAGTTGCTACCTGACTCACTAAATAGTCTTCAGTCTTGGTAACCCTGAGAGTGGGAAAACCAGACATTAAAAACTCTTGATGTGTGGCAATGTGAAGCCCAGGCTTGAAGGATTCTTGTTAAAAGAAAAAGAATGAGTATGAATCTATTCGTGTCATTGGAGATAACTTTCAATTGACTAGAAATATGGAAACTAGAAAAGAAATTCAAGTGAAATAACATTTCAAAGAAGTCAAGAGACTAATCCAGATCCTAGGCTATTATATCATGAATCCAGTTTCTTTTAAAAGCTAAAGGGATAAGAAAGAGGAAAAAGGGCTGCTGCAAAACCTACTTGACTGCATGCAATGTTGCCATTGTTTTGAACCTGATTCTTACAAAATTCGGTGAAAAGACATTTTTTTTTTTTTTTTTCCGACAGTGTAGTAATTTGACTATGGATTGGGATTAGATAACTCCCCCAAATATACTGTTAATTTCATTAATAATTATACTTATGTAAGAAGGGAGGCATAGGATTCAGAGATGAATGCTGAAGTATCTAGGATAAAAATGGTATAATGTTTGAGAGTTGATTAAAATGTTTTAGCAAATATCAAAATAAGATGGATAAATAGAGCAAGTCTAGTCAAACTATGATACATTTTTAACACTGAGGACACGGGAATTCATAATGCTCATCTCTTATTGTGTAAGAAACTATTATTTTAAAAAATCCAAGATTAAATACATATTTTCTTTAAAATCCATTACGCATGCATCACCTTTCAAAAATCACAGCCACTCCTTATACTTCAGCCAGCACGGTTTTGTGTAATGTCATGTATATCAAAGGTTACATAATTACCAGTACCTAAGCCAGTGTCATTTACCTAAAGTGTACTGAGAACTGTAGATAATAATAAATGAATTAGAAATTCAGCCTCTGGTTCCCAATTGATTTTAAGATTGGTGAATATTATAAACAAATAAGCAAGAAACTAACATAGAAACACGGCAAATCGTATTGTGTTCACCAGTTTTCTGGACATTATATGTGAAAGTTTTGTTTTATCTTAAAATATTTTGTTGCCATATGGCCTTGACAGTTTTTAAGTCTGTAATGGTATTGCAACATTCTTTAAGTTAGAAGGCTTACATAAGAGAAAACGAATAGAGGGGAATCTAAGTAATCTGATCTTTGTCTTTATTTCACATTACAGAAATTGCTGAGAAAGATAAAGGCTTAATTTATGCAAATTATACATAATTTGTATCCTCCCTTTCTTAGGTAATGTAGTTAATGCTGTCATTATGGTCATTGTAATATCCAATTCAAAAGGTTCAGAGAGGGGACAAAATCTAGCCTTTCCTTAGGGGTGATTTTTTTTTTTTCTTTAGCCAAATGGTACTGTTGTGAGTCAAATAAAAGACATACAGTGTGAACTGCATAGAAGATTTCTCTTGGAGAGCCAATATATTTCCCTACCTGGAGGGAACATATATTTTTTTATATGAGAAGGATAATTATCATATTTCTATCAAGTATATACTCATGGTGTATTCTTTTATTAGACTCTACGCAACATATCTATGTAATAAAACTACACTTGTACCCTGTACATTTATACAAACAAAAAAACAATATAACAATAAAAAAAGCAATTATTAAAATAAGACCAGTTTTAGGGTTGGAAATATTATTGTAATCCTGTTTTGTGGCTAGTGAGAAATCCTATTGCATGTAACAGTATTAGCAGTTACCTGTTTAGTTAAATTTTCATTATGAATTTAGAAAGAGTACTGCAAATTTTCATATTACTCACTGCCTGAAAATAACATAGGTGATTAAGTAACACTTCAGTCTACTACGTGTTAAAGGAAATTCATTGTTATTTGTCTACTCATTTTTCAGAGAACTGCCTGCATGACAGTTCACATTTATAAGCATTTCAAACATACTGTAATAAAATTATCAGAAAATAATACAATAATTAAGAAATATTGAGAGATGCAAATATAGATGCAAAGAGGCTATAGACATATTCACACAAAAATCAACTGGAATGTCTCTAATTTGCATCCAATTAAAAAATCTGGGTATATTAGGCATTCATTAAAAATGATTACTTATACTTTTCCACATGTAAACAAGCCTACTGAAGACAGATAATTATATTAGAATTAAATTGTGTAGGTTTTTCTTATGAAAACATTTATGCTGTCCAACTAGTGAACCAAAACAACAAGCAATCTTTATATTTACATGGGTATCATTAAACTTCAATGAATTATTAAGATTTGGTAAAGCAAAATAGGAACACCTGCCACTCTGTCAACAGAACAGATGGTCAATAGTAAATTTTCAAATAATCATTTCCTAAATTGACGAGAAGAGTCAGTTTGACACTTGGCACACAAAACCATATGTCTCTTGTGTAAAAAGATGTATGCAAGTCTGAGGGTGAAAGTCCATTTTCATTTTTTTGTTAAGAAAGTCAAAATAACCAATTGTTTTTAAGTATTAATGTGCACTTTAAATGTCTGTCAGGTGCTTAACATTCCATTTAATATAAATTCTGGCAAATGACACATTATAAGTTAAACTCTCTGGTGAATCTATTGGTGTTTGTTATATTATTCTTTATAACATTTTCATATTTAAAATTCATGAAATAAAACATACACTACTTCTAGTGACAATTGATCCTTGTTCTTTCCAAATATAGTATTTTAGATATTTTCATTGGGCTGCTGTTACATAGAATTCAAGATGATATTTTTCACATACTGCATACAAAATAAAATAATTCAACCTGAAATGCAATTTAATTTTGCTTTGAAATAAATGAGAAGCCCTGTAGTGAGGTTAAGAGGCAAATAAATAAATCTAAAATAGGTTTTCTTGCTTACTAATGAAAAGGTATATTACTAGTTTGACTTGCCAGTTATTGTTAGGTGATCAAAAAATCATAGAATTATCTTTTTTAATTATATTTAATGACATAAAAATGTTATTCAATGTAATATAATTATGGTCTAAATATGCTGAAGTAGGAGATTTGCTTTTAAAACCTAAAAGCAAATTTACTTTTAAAATCTAGAAGCAAGTTTCCTACTTCAGCATATTTAGACCATAATTATATTTCTAAAACAGGATATTAAAAAATATTTCTGGAAATTTTGTTGTGGATATGTTGATTAACATAGTTTGCCCAAAATTTCTGCTTAGCTAATATAAAGGTTGATAACATTGAGTCATTTTATTGAATCTGAATGGCTGAGTTATAATGAATTCAATAAGTGTACCTCAATCTGTCCATACAATTCAAGAAATAATTTCTGAAGGATACAAATATGAAAATGTGTTAGTAATTTTAAGTTTGACAAAATCTTTCTGGTATTTGTCCTCTTTGTGAATGTGATTAAGTTGCTTCAAAGTTTTTGAGCCTTAGTTTTCTTATCAGTAAACTCGACATAAATTATAATATCTTCACGTATATCTTATAGATATTAAACAGGAAAAAGTCTTTAAAATTTCAAGAACAGTTCCTTCAGTATACATTAGTTTCTCCCTGTGGTTCCTTACCCCCCAACTTTTGATCTCCCTCAAGCCAGCATGTACACCTATACACGCATACACTCACACAAACTCAAATATACATGTATGCACATACATGCTCACATACACTAACATACATGCTGATACACACACTAATAAAACACACACACTCACAAAACACACACATTTGACTTGTCCCTACATGGACATTTTTCCATGTAAAAGGCCTAAGTGTCATCATTTCTAAACTGCTCTATGAGAGTTCTGATATCTTACTTTTGCTGAAACACATGTACCTTCAGGGTTGTAATGACTCTGTATCTTTTTTAATACCCAATGATTCATGTCTTTTTAAGCTTATGTTCACTTAAGACCTCTGCATAAATAAGGCTTCTATGAAAATCATATTATTTTCTCATAAAAATGATAATTATATCATGGATAATTATATATGATGGATTATATTGACAGATTTACTAACATTGAGCCACTTTTCTATCCCTGAAACACAATTCAACTGATTACAATGTACTACAATATTATTCAATATGTTGCTAAATTATTTCTACAATTATGTTTTTATTCATGAAATTATTATTATCTTTATCAACTCTTCATTCCTTCGGTGTTTCTTTTAAATATATTTTCCCTGATTGGAATTTCATGAATTGTTAAATCTTAATGTTTTTTTCTATGGAAATGATTGAAGTTATAACATTTCCCTAAATATTGCTTTAACAATATATTAGAGGTTATCATAAGTAGTGTTTTCATTATTATATTTATTGTGTATTGTTTTGTTTTTTACAGTGATACATATTTGGGGGATACATGTGATATTTTGACAATGCATGTAATGTGTAAAGATCAAATATGGGTATTTGGGATATCCATCACCTTAAATATTTTTTTCTTTATACTAGGAACACTTAAATTATTCTCTTCTAGCTATTTTGAAATGTGTAATAACTTATTAACTATAGTCACTCTGTTGATCTGATGAACGCTAGGTCTTATTTCTTCTAATTGTATATTCGTACCCATTAATTAACCTCTCTTCATCCCCCTCCCCCAGCCCTCTTCTCTTTCCCAGTCTTTGGTAACCACCAATCTACTCTAACTTCGCAAAATCCACTTTTTTAGCTCCCACATATGAGTGACAACATACAATATTTCTCCTTTTGCGCTTGGCTTATTTCACTTAACCTAATGTTCTCTAGGCTCATCCATGTTGTCACAGATGATAGCATTTTATTCTTTTATATATCTAAATATTATTCTGTTGTGTATATATAACACTATTGTTATACACTCATCCATTGACGGACATTTATGTTGATTTCCTACTGCAGCTATTGTGAAGTGTGCACATGTAGTAGTGCAGCTTTCTGTTTCATATATTGATTTCCTTTATTTTGGATACATATCCAGTAGTGGAACTGCTGGACCACATAGTAGTTCTATTTCTAGTTTTATGAAGGACCTCTATATTATTTTTCATAGTGGCTGTACTTATTTATATTTTCACCAAAAGTGCATGATATTTCCTCATTCTTCACATCCTTGTAAGCATTTCATCATTCTCTTTTTGATAAAAGTCATATTAATTGTGGTGAGATAATATCTCCTTGTGGTTTGTTTGCTTGTTTGTTTGTTTTAGACACAGGATTTCACTCTGTTACCCAGGCTGGAGTGCAGTGGCATAATCACAGCTCACTTCAGACTCAAACTCCTGGGCTCAAGCCACCATTCCAACTCAGCCTTTCAAGTAGCTGGGGTTACAGGTGTGTGCCACCACACACAGCTAATGTTTTTTATTTTTATTTTATTTTTATTTTGTAGAGACCTGATCTCCAACTCCTGGCCTCATGTGATCCTCCCTCTTGGGTCTCCCAAAATGCTGAGATTACAGGTGTGGAGTCATTGAGTCTGTCTTCCTTGTGGCTTTGATATGCGTTTCTCTGATGGTTAGTCATGTTGAGCATTTAAAGAAAAAAAATCTGTTAGCCATTTGTATGTCTTCTTTCAAAAAATGTGTATTCAGATCTTTTGTACATTTAAAAATAAAATTAGTTTTTCACCATAGAGCTGTTTGAGCTTCCAATATATTCTGGTTCTTAATCCCTTGTCATATGAATAGTTTGCAAGTATTGTTTTCCGATTCTGTGGGTTGTCTCTTCAGTTTGTTGATGGTTTCTTTTGCTGTGCAGTAGCTTTTTAGCCCATGTAATCTCATTTGTCTATTTTTTATTTTGTTGCTTGTGCTTTTGAGACCTTATACAAAAAATATTTGCCCAGACCAATGTCCTGGAACACGTCCCAGAATTTCCCCCACAAAAAATGTTTTTATTTTCTAATGGTCTTATAGGTTTATTTCTTAGATGTATGTCTTTAATTCACTTTGATTTGATATTTGTATATAGGAGTTGTAGGGGTTTAGTTTTATTCTGCTCTATACTGTTACGCAATTTCCCCAGCACAATTTATTGAAAAGGCTCCCTTTTCTCCATTGTCTGTTGTTGGTGCATTTGCTGAAAATAAATGTTAGTTGTAAATGAATTCATTTGTGTCTGGGTTCCTGACTCTCTTTAACTGGTTTATGTGTGTTTTTATAGCAGTACCATACTGATTAGGTTACTATAGCGTTGTTTCTTGTGTATTTTGAATCAGATGGTATGATGCCTCTAGCTCTTTTTTTTTAAGTTATTTTTTGCTTGTTTGTTTTCGTTTTTTGTTTGTTCTTTTTTTTTTTTTTTTTTTTTTTTTTTTTTTTTTTTTTTTTTTTTTTTTGGTGGGGTTTCTTTTGGTTTTTTGGGGCTTTTGTGGTTTCATATAAATGTTAACTTTTTAAAAAAAAATTGTGATCAATGCCATTGATATTTTGGTAGAGATTACATTGAATCTGTGCATTGTATTAGGTAGTTATTGACATTTTAAAAATAACAAATCTTCCAATCTATAGGCATTCAATAGCTTTTTATTTTTTTGGTCCTGGTCAATTTTTTTTCATCAGTATTTCTTTAGTTTTCCTTGCGCACATCCTTCATTTCTTTGTTTAAATTAATTTCTAGGCAGTTTATATCTTTTGTAGCTTTTGTGAATGAGATTACTGCCTCAGTTTCTTTTTCAGATAGTTCACACTTGGCGTGCATAAATTCTACTGATGTTTGCATGTTGATTTTATATCCATCAACTTTACTGAATTCATTCATCAGTTCTAAGAGGCTGTTTGTGGAGACTGTTTTTCCAAATATAAAATCATGTCATCTGTGAATAAGGCTAATTTGACTTCTTCTTTTCCAATATGGATACCCTTTATTTCTTTGATCTTGCCTAGTTGCTGTCGCCAAGACTTTCAGTATTATGTTGAATAAACTGGTGAAATTGGGCATCGTTTTTGTTTCAGATTTTAGAGGAAAGGCTTTCAATTTTTCCCCATTTAGTATGATGTTAATTGTGGTTTTGTCCTATATGGCCTTCATTATTTTGAGATATGCCCTTCTATACCCAGTTTGATGAGAATTTTCATCATAAATGGATGTTGAATTTTTTCAAATGCTTTTTAAATATCTATTGAAATAATCATATGGTATTTCTTCTTGTTTCTGTTATTGTGATATGTCACATTTATTGATTTGTGTATGTTTAGTCATCCTTGTATCCCTGGGATTAATCACACTTATTCATGGTGAATGATATATTTAATGTGCTGTTGGATTTGGTTTGCTAGTATTTTATTGGCAATTCTTGGATCTATGTTTATAAATTATATTAGCCTATGATTTTCTTTTCTGTTTTTTTCTTTTGTTGTGCTGTATCCTTATCCGGTTTTGGTATCAGGATAATGCTGACTTTGTAGAATGAGTTTGAACATATTTCTTCCTCTTCAGTTTTTTTGGAGAATTTTAGTAGAATTGATATTAGTTCTTTTTTACATGTTTAGTAGAATTCAGCAGTAAAGCCATCATATTTTGGGCTTTTCTTTGATGGGAGACTTTTTATTATGGCTTTGATTTAATTACTCATTATTGGTTTGTTCAGGTTTTCTATTTCTTCATGGCTCTATGTTGGTAAGTGGTATGTGTTCAGGAATGTATCCATTGCTTCTGAGTTTTCTAGTGTGTTGGCATATGGTTGTTCATAAATCTCCAGTGATTCTTTGTAATTCTATGGTTTTCACTGTGATGTCTCCTTTTTGTTTCTGATTTTATTTATTTAGGTTTTCTTTCTTTTTTTTCTTAGTCTGACTAAAGGGTTTCCCATTTTGTTTGTCATATCAAAGAAACCAGTTTAATTTTGTTGATATGTTGTATTTTTGTCTCAATTTTATTTATTTATGCTCTAATCTTTATTATTTTTTTCTTCTACTAGTTTTGGATATGGTTTGTTCTTATTTTTCTAGTTCCAGTATTCCCTTTTCCCGTATGTTTCTGGGTAAGTTCCTTGAGATGTATCATTATGTTGTTTATTTGAAGTCTTTCTCCTTTTTTATGTAGGCATTTATTGTTAAAACGTCTCTCTTAGTACAGATTTTGCTATATCACATAGATTTTGGTAATTTGTCTTTCCATTTTCATTTGTTTCAATACATTTTTAAATTCCCTTCTTAGTGTCTTCATTGACTCACTGGTCATTCAGTTACAAGTTGTTTAATTTCCATGTATTTATATTGTTTCCAGGATTCCTCTTGTTATTAATTTCTAGTTTTATTCTATTATGATCAGAAAAAGATACTTGATATAGTTTCTACTTTTTTGACTTTATTAAGCCTTGTTTTTTGGCCCAAGATATGCTCTATTCCAGAGAATGTTCCAAGTGTAGATGGAAAGAATGTATTCTATAGCAGTTGGATGAAATGTTCTGTAAAATCAGTTAAGTCCATTTGGGCTATAGTATAGTTTCACTTTGATGTTTCTTTTTTGATGTTCTGTCTGGGTGATCTGTTCGCTACTTAGAGTGGGATGCTAAAGTGCCCAGCCATTATTGTGTTGTAGTTAGTCTATCTCCCTCTTTAGATCTATTAATGTTTGCTTTATATAGCTGGGTGCTCTGGGGTTGGGTGCATAGATTATATAAAATTGTTGAATCCTCTTGTTGAATCAAAACCTTTATCATTATATAGTGACCTTTTTTGTCTCTTTTTACAGTCTTTAACTTGTCTATTGTATCACATATAAATATAGGTATACCTTCTATTTTGATTGGTGTTTTGTTTTGTCATTTATTTTTAAGAGAAATTATGCAATTTTCTTTTGCATACGGTCCAGAGTTCTGTCAGACAAACAGAGCCACGATAAGAGTTATAGATCCATGATAAGAATTATGGAAATAAAAAGTATATTTTAGAAGTTATTTAAAATTGAAAATACAAATCTGAAAATCAATCAGAGAATCAAGTAAAAGTAACCAGCCAGTTCTCCTAAGTCAGTAGAACAGACAGAAAAATTGGAGCTTAGGGAAACATATGAAAAATGAGGCATGGCCAGCTGCCCAAATGGGACCACAAAAAAGACAATTGTGACAAAATTAATATGAGCTGGCAATTCATGGAGAGCTGTGTCTTTGGTGTAACTCCTGCATAGGTTAGTGTACAGCACCAATTGCAAGGGTAGGGTAGGTAGGGCTGTTAATCAGAAGGATCAGCAGTCCAGAAGCCTACTTAGACCTGTAGCAGAGTAAAGTCTCTGACCTTGTCAGGCTATCATAACCATCTGATAATACCGGCTCATTTTTCATTTCCCCCTTTCACATTTTATGAAAGTTCCATTTCTGGCTAGATGTTACCCAGAAACATACTGGAAAAGGGAATTCTAGAAACAGCTCTAATCTCTGGCTGTGTTGCCACAATAAAACCTTGTTGAAGAAGGGGGGATAAAAGCTAGTTTCCTTATATTATAATTAATTTCCAGGCATAATACATTAAGATCAGAACTATATCTGCACTGTTTGTAATTTATGAGGCATTCAATTATTTTAATATATAGCAAATTTCATAAGTATTCAAGGTGTACTTAGAAGAAAGTTGTATTGTCAATGTTTCATGTTTCAAAGTTTGATTATTAAACCTTCATTATTTTTGGCTACCTCATCTTTTTTAATTAGGGAGGTAAATAATTAATTGCCTTCTAATATTAATATTTTGCCTTTACTTTTCTTTTTTCTCTCTTTTTCTTTCTTTCTTTCTTTCTTTTTGAGATAGCATCTCACTCTGTTGCCCAGGCTGGAATATAGTGGCACAATCATGGCTCACTGCAGCCTCAACTCCCTGGGCCCAAGCTGTCCTCCCACCTCAGACTCCTGAGTAGCTGGGAATAGAGGTGCACACCACCACAATTGGCTAATTAATTTTTTTTAGAGACACGGTCTCACTATACTGCCTAGATTGGTCTCAAACTTTTGGGCTTAAGCAATTATCCCATCACCGTCTCCCAACGTGCTGAGATTACAAGTGTAAACAACCACGACCAACCTAATATTAAAATATCTCTAATTTTCCTTGTGTCTTCTATAGTTTCTGCTTTACAAAATTTGCTGCTGTGATATTTGTTCTTCAGTGTGACTTGCAAAGTTTGGAGTGTGTCATTTTAATATATGGGAATCAAAAATATGTGAAATTTAATATTTACTTCTTTATAATATTTAATACTGTTTGGGTCAAATTCTTTCTTGTCTAATATTAAGAAAAATACAAGTAAAACGTTAGCAGGAATCAAAACTTAGCATATATCTAAAGCAGTGATTGAGCTAAGTCAAAATAAAAGATGGCCTAATTCTTCATATAAAACATTAAGTTGAGATTTGCTTTTTGACCCAGTCTAAACATATTTTTTTCTTTATGTAGATGGGTTAGAGTCATTTACTTTACTAAAATGACAGACATTGGACCTCCATTCTGAGTGCTGAGAAGATGAGAATATGGATTTCAATCATGCCAATTATTACATATAAATATACTTTATCATTTACTAGATGAGTAATTGTTAACATGTTCAAAATTCATGTATCAGCTTTTCCATCTCTAACATTATGATAATAATATTACTTCTCTCACAATGCTATTATGAGGAGAACACAAAATATGTACAAAAATTAACAGAGCACATACATTTTTTGGAGATGTAATTGAAGACAAAAAGTAAACATATGATTAGAATTCATATCCTCACATGTTCTACAGTTTATAAATGATCTTTATGACACACACTGGTCTAAAGCACAAAATCCCAGGACTCAAAAATAAATATTTTGCCAATATTCTAGTTTTCAGGATGTAGAAAAGATATTGTATGTATTTGCCAAATTTTGAATTATTTATAAAGTAGATAATTTTGGCCTTTATCCTTCCATTTCCCTTCATGTAGCTACATTTTATTCAATTTGATATTTAATATTTTATTCAATTTTATATTTCATAATATTGGCATAGGGTGCTATCAGTATTTTTTTTACTCTTAGCAAAAGAAAGCCATTGCACTCAACCTAAGCACATTAGTGCATGCAATGTTGATATTTGAATGCAATAATAACTTTGAAGTTAACTAAATAAGCAATATTTAATAGGTGAAGAAGGATGTGGAGAAGTGAATACTAACTTTTTATAGCATGATTCTTACATTATTTTAATTGAATAACCATTTCTGGAAATCAAGGGAGAGAGTTAATTTTTTATTCCTCAGCACTTCTATGAAACCCTCTAATGATGGCAAGACTGTTAATTCTCAAATCAAAGGGGAAATCAAAGAAAAGATCAGAGAAGCAACATCTGATGGAGTTGAAAAATGAAAAAAAAGTGTCCACCCTGTGAATTCCTAGAGCCATAATAAAACTATAAATAGCTATGTAGTTTATACAAATTACAAAATCTTTGTAACCTCTGCCCCAACTTTGACCACTCTCCATCAGGAAAAAAAACATGGCATCACCTACAGTCAGCCCCGTGTCTGTTAGTCAAAGATTTGTCATTGTTTATAAGGACAGTTAGGCTCTAGATTACAAACATGAACCAGATATTACTTATAAAATGGGAGTTTTCTCCTTTTAAAAATAAATATAAGATATATCCAGTATCAGCATAGAAGTTGTCATCTCTGTCTTTACCAAAAACAAACACAAAAAATGGGCAAACAAAAAATTAATTATTTCTTGCACCCATCAAATAATGAGCATCCAGAGAGGCAGTTGAAGAGAGAGCTGCATACCTGGAGGAGAAGTCACTGGAGCCATAGGCTGATCGGAACACTGAGATGGAAGTCTTGAAGAATTGTTAGAGGCTGTGAGTGGAATAGTGTGAGATAGAGTAACTCTTTAGGACTGCAGTCTTAGGCAGACATTCTCACTCGCATGAGCTTTTCCTCCAGCAACCTCACCAGGTTCCCACTCCAAGGATCTGACAAAATCCACCCCCCCCCAACAATCCTAGCAGGGAGAGAAGAAGCATAACTTTTGTAAAATAAGCTCAGTGCCTTCTCCATAAAAAAAAAAAAAAAAAAAAAAAGAGCTACTATCCAGAGGACAGGGCTTTGTCAGAGTAAAATTCTAAAATTTTATCCCAACTGGAAGAAAAGAATGTCTCATCACACCAATCTTTTCCAGCCTTCTTATGACACTTAATAGGAAATACGAAATAACACAAAACTGAAATAAGCATAAACAGTAGATAGGGCCTCAAGGAAAAAGACATATAATGTTGATTGTGCATGGGGGGTAAAAAGTTAGAACCTTGGGGAAATATTTGTGAAGGCCACAATCTTTTAGTAAATACGTCTACTAAAAGACTGAGATTTACTTAGAGGATCATAGAATGTTTTCCGTCTCTCCCAGCTTATCACACCAACAGGTGTCCAGAATAAGTGCAGTGGACTATAACTGAAAGAGCTGCAAGACTTAGGTTCAAGAGGGTATACCAAAATCAAAGACACTGGAGGAATTTAAAGGCTCTGGTGCACATAGTTACATCAAAAACAGACCACAATTTATACTCAGACTAACATAAGTCCTCACGGTAAAGGCCTATTTGCTTGAGTTTCTGTTACTTAATACAACATATTCAGCTGTGAAAAAAAAAAAAAAAAAAAAAAAAAAAAAAAAAAAAAAACAAGCCATGACACGAGGCAATGCAATCATCGAAACCAGGCTGAGACTTGACACATATGTTCTCACACAAGGATTCTGAATGAACTATGATTGATTACTATGTTAAAGGGAAGAATTAGACAACACGCAAGAACTGAAGGGTAAAGATAGGAAAGATGGAATCTCTAAGAAAGTGTCAAAAGGGAATGCTAAAAATCAAAACTGTAGTAAGATAAAAGAACAATGCTTCCAACAGGCTTATCAGTAGACTGGACACTGCTGAGGAAAAAAATTAATGAACTTGGGCATAGGTCAATAGAAACTTCTCAAACTCTATTGCAAATATTTGTTTTAAACAAAAAGAGAATAAAACCTCCAAGAACTATGGAACAATATTAAAAGGTACAGCAAACATCTAATTTGAATGCCACAAGTGAAAGAAAAAGAAAAACCACTCAGAAGAAATACTGGAAGTAATGATGTCTGAAAACTATCCACAAATATTGACAGACACCAGACCAGAGATCCAGGAAGCTCAGAGAACACTGAGAAGCATAAATTCCAAAAACAAAATCAAAACACTTAGACATATCATATTTAAAATTTAGAAAATAATGAACAGCAACAAAAGAATCTTGACAAAATCTAAACAAGAAGAGGATAGAAGCTCATCTATCCAAAACAAAGATAAAAATTATATTAGATGTGTTACAGTAAATTCGGGTAAAAAAATCAGAAACTCTACATGGAAAAACAGAGTTGAATGGGATCTTCAAGGTAAAAAGAAGTGATCAACCTAGAGTTGTATATTCAGTAAAATTATTCTTCATAAATGTAGAAATAAGAATTGTAGAAATAAGAATTTCTCAGACAACTAAAACTGAAGTGTTATAATTCCCTCAGATTTCCTGTTCTGCAAGAAATATGAAGACTTGCTTTAGGAAGAAGAACAATGAAATAAGCCAGAAACTTGGCAATACATAAAGAAAAAACAAGTACTAAAGATGTAATAAATTAAGTAATTTCACAAGGCAAGAGAGAGAAGAATTGGGAATGCTTTGTCATAAATTTCTTATAGTACATGTGAAGCCATATAGCATTATTTGGAAGTGTATGTACTTATTTTCAAACTATATTTTAAACAATACAGTAACCACTGAGTTTTCTAAACTTAAATGATAATCTAAGAGACCAGAAAAAATGGAAAGATAAAATATTTAGTTAAAAATAGAAATGGTAAAAAGAAACTTACAAATGTAATGAACAGAAAACAGATACAAAGAGGCTGCTCTTGCTATCAAGTGGCCATTCTTTTATTCCTTGACTTAAAAAAAGAAAATAGTTACAAAGAGTGTAAATAGTAATCAAATAATTGTAGAAATTATTTTAAATGTGAATGGTCAAATCATACAAAATACCAAGAGAGATTCTCAGGGTGGATTATGAAAAAAAGAGTCAATTTTTTTGTTGTGTGTAAGAAAACTACTTTAAGTATAATGGTTCAGGTAGGTTAAAAGTAAAGGGGAAGAGAAAATATAACTTCCTAATATTATTCAAAAAAAAAAAAAGATGGCATTAGATATATTGATTTCAGAAAAGCACACTTCAGAATAAGGAAAATTATCAGAGAGTAAGAGGGGCAATACCATTCTTCAAGAAGACACAGCAACCCTAAATGTGTATGCACTTAACAATGGAACGTAAACATGTGTGAGGCCAGCATTACACTAATACCAAAAAAAGATGAAGACATTATGAGAAAGGAAAACACAGGGCATAATCTTTCTGAAACTAAACACCAAAATCCATAGCAAATCTTACGAAATAAATCAAGCAATACATAAAAAGGATTGACCACGTCATGACCACATGGATTTCATTCCAAAAAATAATGCTGATTAAACATCCATAGGTCAGTCAATGTAACTCATCATCTTAGCAGGATAAATAAGAAAACAAAAAGATCCTATCAGTAGATGCAGAAAATGCAGTTGACAAAACTCAATTCCCCTACATGATAAAGTCTTGCAAAATATTAGAATTGGTAGAGAATTTTCTTAATCTCATTAAGATTTATGGATACTTATACCTAATGTTGTACTTAATGGTGAGAGACCAAGCTTTTTTTCTCTAAGATCAAGAATAAGTCAAGGGGCCGAGCTTGGTGGCTCACGCTTGTAATCCCAGCACTATGGGAGGCAGGTTGATCACCTGACATCAGAAGTTTGAGAACAGCCTGGCCAACATGGTGAAATCCCATCTCTACTAAAAATACAAAAATTAGCCAGGTGTGGTGGTGTGTGCATGTAATCCTAGCTATTTTGGGGGATGAGACAGGAGAATCACTTGAACCCGAGAGGCAGAGGTTACAGTGAGCCGAGACAGTGCCATTGCACTCCAGTCCAGCCTGGGCAACAAGAGTAAAATTCTGTCTCAAAAACAAAAAAAAAAGAGTAAGTCAAGGATGTCCTCTCTCACTACTCCTAGTCAGCATTGTACTGGAAGACTCACTGAGTGGAAAAGATAAGAAAAGCAATAAAAGTTATAAAACTATAAAGAAAATCAATATTGGTTTTATTCATGATTACATGACTGTCTATGTGAAAATCCCTGAGGAATCTAAAATAAAAACAAGCTCCATAAGTGTTTGCTGTGCATAGGGACTTTCCAGTGGAGAAACATGGCAAACCTTACCTCAGCCAGGTGATCAAGGTTAACATCAACGGTGATAAGCTATGTTGCTAGCATGTACCCTTGATATAATGTGATAAGAGTGGCACTTTACCTCTATAATCTTCCTTCCCCAAAACTATAACCTCAAAGCAATTATAAAAAAAAAATCAGACAAGCCACAAACCTAGGGAATTCTATAAAGTACTTGAAGAGTTGTCATAAAAATTGTCAAGGTCATCAAAAATAAGGAAATTCTGAAAAACTCAGTCTACAGCATCCTAAGAAGATCTAGCCACCAAATGTAATATGTCATTCTCAATGAAGTTGTGTAATCAATAAGTGAGATAAGGTAAAATATGAAGGAATCTAAATAATATATGTACTATAGTCAATAATAATGTATCATTTTTGGTCCATTAATCGTGATGATTGTAACATACTAATGTAAGATGTTAATAATGGTCACGACTGAGTTGGGGATATAAGCAAACTGCCTGTACTATTTTCTCAACATTTCTGTAAGTCTACAACTATTCTAAAATTAAAACTTTATTAAGCACTTTCAGATAAAAAATATATCTAGAGAAGACTACGATTCTACAAAAGCCATAGGAAAACTAATGATTTACATCCAAGAAGTGTTCAAAATTTCTGGGAATCAGCATTCAAGGTCACATAAGCTCTTTTGTTAGGGAAGTAATATCTAGTGGGGACACAGAAAAATCAAAATACGAGAGTATCTACCCCATCTTTGAGGGGTAGAGAATTCCTTGTGGAAGGAATGTATATGCTGGTATTTATACTATGTCTAAGAGTTAACCATGGTAAATGTGTAAAGTGGTTGTAATTCAAGAAAAGAGTGGGAAGAATTTTCCATACTAAGATCATGAATACAATTTTTTTTTTTTTTTTTTTTTTTTTTTTTTTTTTTTTTTTTTTTTTTTTTTTTTTTTT
>NW_016811385.1:1270381-1275122 GCF_001698545.2 Rhinopithecus bieti
TTGAGATGGAGTCTCTCTTTGTCGCCCAGGCTGGAGTGCAGTGGCCGGATCTCAGCTCACTGCAAGCTCCACCTCCCGAGTTCACGCCATTCTCTGGCCTCAGCATCCCAAGTAGCTGGGACTACAGGCGCCCGCCACCTCGCCTGGCTAGTTTTTTGTATTTTTTAGTAGAGATGGGGTTTCACCGTGTTAGCCAGGATGGTCTGGATCTCCTGACCTCGTGATCCGCCCGCCTCGGCCTCCCAAAGTGCTGGGATTACAGTCTTGAGCCACCATGACCGGCCATGAATACATTTTAAACATTCTACTTACCCCTTTTTGTTGCAGCTTCCTCCTGCTGGACCTAAAATTTACTCGTTTTATCAGGGTACTTGTAAGAAATATCTTCCCTCCTCCTCTTTCTCCTCTTCCCTCACCTTCTCCCATTACTCTTTCTAAGCTTTATCTTCCTTCTCTTCCTCATCTTCTCCTTTCCCTTTGTTTCCTCTTCTTCCTCTTTCTTCTTCCTCTTCTGCTGCTTCTTCCTCATGTTTTTTTTTCTCCTGTTTCTCATCTTCCTCCTCTCCCTTTTTCTCTGTTTTCTCCTCCTCTTCTCCTTCTAATCCTTAAAGTACTTTGCTCTTAGTACTGACATTAAGAAATATCCAGTGAATGTCATTAGTTATTATCTTATCAACACCTTCAACTGGATTTGTGTTAAGAAGTCTGACTACCATCAACTAAACTGGCCTCAGTTCCACTTCCTGTTGAGTCTGAGGACCAACATAAAGTGCTAGAAACTACAAGAACACAAACAGGAATGGAAGGGTAAAGTGATATTTAAAATAAGACTCAAAAAGCAAGCAAACATGGTTATGAAAAGATTTTATTTTTAATTGAGTTATCAATTCTACCCTTGCCACCCCATTAAGCAGTTGCATAATGAAATTTCACCATTGCCTTTTTATAACTCCAGTTATCCTTCCTGTGCCTAAACTACTCCCTTGCTGTAAATCAGACATTTTTGAAAGATGTTTTCACTCATTCTGTTCTCCAGATTCCTATTTAGCACACTAGCATTAATGCTGTCTTCAAAAAAATTATTTTATCAGAGCATAATACAATTTATTACTTCCTCATATTAAATGAGCTGACACCCTGATGATCATTGAGATTCAAAACAATTTCCAAAGCTGCTTAATTTATAGCAGGGTCTAGTTAAAAGCTTTGGGGGAATCTGGTCTTATAGCATTTGTTGTGCTATCTGTCTAGTGAAGGATGAATCTCCAGATACGTTGTGCACACGACCACATGATTTGTCCACTCACCACAGGGCCAGAGATGCAAAAATACCATTATTAGTTCAGAGACTGGAACAGTTCTCTGAACTAAGATACTTTTCATGTTTATTACACTGTTTCACCTTCTGTATAATTTAATATTCAAGCTGTGTAAGCCTAAATAGCTCAGCACAGCTGGTGTGGTGTCTTGTTATTTCTCACTTTTCCTCTTATCTGTGCAATTTTAATAATTGGGAGCCTAAAAATGTTATGGTAAATGGATAAAATTATTCAAGAAATTCACATACTTGGCACATAGTCAGTGAGAAGCTTAAATCAATTTTCTTGAACTGTCAGCCATGATGTAGATCTAAATGGAATGCTAGCGTTTAGTCAGATTCATTGCTTATTTTTTGTCTCTGCAATTATGAAATATGAAGGTTGGTAAGGGTTTTCAATGTCTTTTGTTTTTTTTCCAATTTGAATGGCTCTGGTAACTTATAAATATTTTGCAATTTAATCATAGAAATAATATCCCTTTTTTTCTTTAAAGAAATACACATTAAAATGTTTTCCTGTTTTGATAGGGAAAGAAACAATAAGTTAAATCTAATGCACATTTTTACCTTGACCTCTCAGCCTCAGCAATACGCTTTCTCATATTCGATTCAACTAAATGTAAAGTCTATGCAGCTACAGATTTAAAATACGAATGTCAGAATATAGGCTTTCTTTGTTGTACAGTGACTTATTTAGATTGATATCTTAGCATTTTTCATCCAGATGCTTTTTTGTGATGAAGAATTAAAACTTGTATTTTTATAAGTACAAGTTTATTTATAAAAAAGTTGAACACCTTGTGGAAAATAGATTTCATATCGGATAAATCTCATTCAAGGTTAATACTGCACATTTCTATTCACCACTTCCTAATTCTAAAATGAAGCTCTCCATTAGGAAATATTCCAAAGGCTAAATGTTTATATTGAAGTGCAGAAAATTGCCACTTTTCCTTTTAAGTTCTATATGAAAACCAAAACATAGTTTCTTTTTTAATTGTCTACAGCAATCATGTATTGTCCAGGTAATTGTCATTTGAGGTCATTTTAATTTAAATTTTAAATGAGCAAATTAGTAGTATTTTGAAGAGGGAGGACATCTCATCACATTCTTATTCTCACACTGAAAATTATTCCATCTAGCTCAGTCCACTGGGTATTAATTCAGTAACTGAAATATAGCAATGTACGATGACATTGTTTCATGGGTGTGCCTCCAAGTGGAATCCTAGACAACGTGATCTTCATGTTACCTTTCTCCTTTAATTTTGGCCCACACAAGCAAAGCCCACATCTCTCACAGGACAGCACTCAAGTTTGTTTAACTACCTATCATCTCAGGTATTTTCTTTCTCTCTAACTTCTGAATTAGAGACATGAGCCAGTTTGTGAAAAGAAATGTCTTATAGCTGTTCTTTGGATAGGAAATTATTTTTATAAATGCAAAAGTGACTTTTGTGAGCAAAGCTTCAATGAAGTTCTGTATAGTGCAGTCATCTTTCCTGACTCACGCTACTGCTGTTGTTTTATTTATTTATTTTTCTTGAGACAGAGTCTCACTCTGTAGACTACACAAACTGGCATCACGTCAGAGTCACCTTCTATTATAAAGACACAGGCATGTATATATTCATTGCATTCGTCTGCATTTGCTGAGGAGTCTTTTACCTCTGATTATGTTATCTAGTTTAGTGTATGTGCTATGTTGTGGTGAGAAGAATGCATATTTTTTTTTTGTTTTTGGGTGGAGAGTTATTTAGGTATCTATCAGGTCCATTTGATCCAGTGCTGGCTTCCAGGTCCTGAATATCTTTGTTAATTTTCTGTCTCAATGATCTGTCTAATATTGCCAGTGGGGTGCTAAAATCTCACACTATTATTGTGTGGGAGTGAAAGTCTCTTTGAAGGTCTGCAAGAACTTGCTTTATGAATCTGAGTGCTCCTGTGTTTGGTACATATATATTTAGGGTAGTTAGTTCTTCTTGTTGAATTGAAGCTTTTATCCTTATATAATGCTATGTGTCTTTTTTTTTTTTTTTTTTTTTTTTTTTAAATCTTTGCTGGGTTAAAGTCTGTTTTGTCTGAAACTAGGATTTCAACCTGTGCTTTATTTCTGTTTTTCATTTGCGTGGTAGATTTTTCTCCATCATTTTATTTTGAGCCTATGTGTGTCATTGCATGTGAGATGGGTCTTTATCCAGCTTCACTCTCTGCCTTTTACCTGGGACATTTAGCCAATTTGCATTCAAGGTTAGTACTGATATGTGTGGATTTGATCCTGTCATCATGATGTTAGCTGGTTATTTTGCAGACTTGTGAATGTGGTTGCTTTATGGTATCTCTGGTTTGTGTACTTCACCATATTTATGTAAGGGCTGGTAATGGTCTTGCCATTCCATATTTAGTGCTTCCTTTAGGAGCTCTACTAATGCAGGTCTGGTGGCAATGAACTCCCTCAGTATTTGCTTGTCTGAAAAGGAACTGATTTCTCTTTCACTTATAAAGCTTAGTTTGGCTCGATATGAAATTCTGGGTTGAAAATCCTTTTCTTTAAGAATGTTGAATATTGGCCCCCAATCTCTTCTGACTTGTAATGTTTCTGCTGAGAATTTCATTGTTAGTCTGATGAGCTCCCCTTTGTAGGTGAGTTAACCATTCTCTCTAGCTCCCTTTAACACTGTTGATTTCATTTCAACCTCAGAGAATCTGATGATTACATGCCTTGGGAATGATCTTCCTGTGAAGTATCTTACTGGGGTTCTCTGCATTTCCTGAATCTGAATGTTGGTCTCTCCAAAAGGTTGAGAAACTTTTCATGGATGATATCCTGAAATATATTTTCCAAGTTGGTTCCATTCTCTCCATCTATTTCAGGGACACCAATGAGTCACTGATTTGATCTCGTCACATAATTCCATATTTCTCAATGGTTTTGTTTGTTCCTGTTCTTTCCTTTTTCTCTATTCTTGTCTATTTCAGAAAGTCACTCTTCAAGCTGTGAGTTTCTTTCCTCCACTCAGTCTATTCTGCTATTAATACTTGTGATTGCGTACAGTGTTTCTTGTAGTGTTTTTAATTTTTTCAGGTCTATGAAATCAGTTTATTTTTTTTTCTATACTGGCTATTTGTCTGTCAATTCCTGCACTGTTTTATCATATTTTTAGTTTCCTTGGACAGGTTTTTAATGTAGTCCTGTAGCTCAATGATTTTTGTTCCTATTCCTAATTTGAATTCTATGCCTGTCATTTCAACCACCTCAGCCTAGTTCAGAACCCTTGCTGGAGAGGTAGTGCAGTCGTTTGGAAGAAAGAAGGCACTCTGGGATTCTGAGTTGTTAGGGTTATTATGCTGAATCTTTCTCATTTTTGTGGGATTATTTTCAATAAATATTTGAGGTACTGATCTTTGAATGGATGTTATTTT